>NC_142801.1:73483505-73664145 GCF_049724085.1 Artemia sp. Qi Xiang Cuo | reverse complement strand
CAGTAAAGTAAAAATTATATTCTGGCTTTTAGAAAGCATAGGGGTTTTGAACCCTACTCATATTAATTTATGGTCTTGTGAACTTTAGAGGAGGCTAAATTGATTGGAAATGCATACTTCTAGTTTCATTTTAAGAGTCAAGCGTAATGGAGCGAAAATAGCCCACCCCCTCCCTGATATCCTCTTTTCCCCAAACACATTCGATCGAAATTGTGAGACAGCCATTTTGTAACCAATAGTCCAAAGACAATATAACAATATCTTCAGTAATCAAATATAAGAAATATTTAGGTGGACGTTGAACTAAATCAAAACAAACTATTAAAATGTGGACTTTCAAATAGGTGACAAAACAATATCCCCAGAACAATTTATACTATTAATTTAGATCTTTAAGAGTAAGTTGTGGGGGATTTTGAACTAGCCAGAAAGCACTATGTGTATACTTTTAGTACTACAACTACAGTTACTGTAACTAATAACGCTTAGAGTATTAAGATGAATCTTCTAGGGGGCGTTCCAATTAAACGAAAAAACTGTATACATGCATGTTTTCAAAAAGGTATATAAGAAATATCATATGCAGCACCACTCTATAATAGCTAGAAATATCATGGAAACATTTAAAGGAGCTAATTGGATTCAAAATTAAAGGTTCTAGGGTCCTTTCTAACAGTAAAAAGAGATTGGAGGGAAATCAGCCCGTCTCTCGAGCCGATTTATTTCCCAAACACATCTAGTCAAAATTTTGAGACAACTATTTTTTTCAGCATAGTAGAACGGTCCAGCAACTATGTCTTTAGGAATATTGGGCATGTTAAACCCCCACAATTATGCCAAGCTATGGATTCGTATAGAAAAAAAAGCGAAAAGATATAAAGTATTATTTTTTTCATAAAAATGACTTTGTCAATAAAAAACGAACAGAAATTCATCTAAAAAAAATCTTTTTCCACAAAACAAGCTTTTCAAAGAAAAGTAAAGAGCTCCATAAGCCAAAAATGGACAGAAATGAAGTCAAATAATCATTGAAGCGTAAAACTACCACAAATCACTATCAATAAATAAATGAACTCAAAATGAGCATGAATTAGAATAAATAGCCGAGTCGAAACGAGCAAAAATTAACATTAGTAGGGCTGATAACCCCCAAGCCTTCTCAAGACTAGAACATAATTTGCGCTTTACTGAAAAAAATGTATGTTTAAATGTTTTCACTTTTTTTTATATAATTAAAAAGCTTTTTTTCCTCGCTTTTTTTACCCATTTTTTATTTTAAGGAATAAATATCAGTAGGCCTATAGATAAATTAAACTGACAATCCACGGTTATTTTTTTTTCAGTAAAGCCTACGTTATGTTCAGGTCTTGAGAAGGCATGGGGTTGTCAGCCCTAGTAATGTTAATTTTTGCTCGTTTTGAGTTTGACTCAGAAATTTATTATAATTTCTGTTCGTTTTGAGTCTCATTTAATTGTTGATAGTGATTTGTGGTAGTTTTACGCTTGGAAGATTATTTGACTTTATTTCTGCCTATTTTTGGCTTAATAGAGCTCTTTACTTTTCTTTGAAAACTTATTTTGTGGAATTTTTTTTAAGTTAATACAAATATATGACACCATCATTCAGCCAGGGGGGGGCACCCCCCTATTATTGGCGCCCATGGTATAGAGGCCTTGCCAAGCGAGAGATGAATTGAAGAGCTATGGTGTAAAAGTCGACAAGCAAAGAACTTCAGGTATATGAGCGATAGATACCCTCTTGGGGAAGGATAGAGGAGGTGAAGGTTTCAGACCATTCTTATGGCGAGTCTAAAACAATCAAAGTGCATTTTTAGGCCACGCCTTTTTGCTGGGAAAGGAGTTATTATATTTCTTCTTGGGGAGGACTCCTTCGTCTTACGTGTGCCATTAATCCATCAAGTTATTCATACTAGAAAATTTCTAAGTAGGCGGCATTAGTAGCAGTTTCAGACTTCATAATGTGGGAGGGGGCAAGATACCTTAATAGAAGTACTAAGATATAAAATAAAAGGAATTTAATGTCAGGTGTCGGAAAAACAGGGGGCGGGGTGGCTAACTCCCTGCCCAGGCCTAGAACTGCATTTGAGTGATTATTTTAAAAAATAAAAAGTGGTACTCTTCTATTAGCTGGGACTCTTTTTATATCTCAAACTCGAGACCCGTCGAAAAACCCGTTTTTCAACGGGATGATACAAGACTCCGCTGTAGAGAAATACAATGTATAACGTGGTTTTAATTGCGCATACGATATTTAAAGTGTTGTTATTTGTTTTTTTTGGGGGGAGAAGAGGTACCAAGGTTAGGCTAGTCTTCGTATTTAATATATGCTGTGCCCCCCCCCCCTAATGTGCAAATATATAATCCAAATTTGTTTCTAAACTATTATATAGTCATCCTATTTTATTTCATTAGCATTAAGCTGAAATTAGCACTAATGAAAACATGGTAGGTCAGCTCATCAACTAATGATGATGGTTTTTCGATGTTGGGAAGTCCCTTTATTGAGAAAGGAATGTCTGTTTCAAATTTTAACCACTGTCTTTTCCTTTTCAGAGAAAAATATTTTTTCCATCATTGAATCACACAAATTAGGACAAAACTTACGTTTTATAAAATAATCTTTTTTTACAGTAGCATCAATCTAGAGATAGTAAGGTGATCTTTTCTTTATATCTAGGAAAAAAGTCCAAGTCCTTGGCACTCCCGAGAGAATCAAAAAACTTTAAGTCGTTCAACAGAGAAAGAAAAAACCTCTCTATTACGAGATGATTTTATCCGTTTCAAACCTTAAATGCTTCATTTTTTACCTAGTAAAAGGATTTTTCTTTAATAGCATCATCAGCTGATGAAGATTATTTCTACATTTTATAAATTAGATTTCCTCCAAACTCTATAAGTAAAATGATGCTGGTGGGATGACCTGCTCTAATATCCAGGAAAATGGAAAAGGTCAAAGCCCTCAAAGCTCTTTAGACAATTAACCTAATGTGTATACAACGTAGAAAGAACACCCCTTTTTATTTCTTGGGAGTTTCAATGCGTTTTGAGTGTGTTTTGAGCCTTGGTCTTGGGCTAAAGTCTGAACTCACATTTTGAAGGACTGGCACTGTAAACTAGATCTTCAAATCAGCAAGAAAATGTTCCTGATATTTCAGTACTGGAAAGGATAGTTGAGGAGGAATCATCAAACTTATTGAGGATCCTATTGTACTTTGGAAGCTGGTTCTAAGATCTGATACATCTACCTCCTCGCTGGTTATTGTGGGGGATATTCCCACACTTCGTTGGTACACCAACTTTGTGTCTGAGTTTTTCTTCCGGATATGGGTCTTGAAAGACAGTTCGGATGGACTAGATTGGTTTAGTTCGGGAGTAGCATCTGTTTATTTTATTGTCTCTGGCAGCTATTGGGTGTCGTAATAGCATCTTAAGCGGAAATTATCTTTTGGTATTGATGATGTCAGTGCATTTCATATCAAGTGTAAGAAAATTCGCACCTTTTCATTCAGTGAGTTGAATCTTTAAGTTTCCATGCAGAATATCCAACACGTATCCCAAAAAATGTTAATATGCTACTCGATGTGCATCTTTCCATTGACGCAGAACATCGACTCGATGCCCTTTTGGTCAGCCATGGCTCATGAAGGTTTTAATCTTCATCCTTATCTTTCCGTATAATAAATCTCTCCACCATTCTATGCAAGCTGTTCGAATTGATTTTTGATGATGAATTAAGGAAGAAATGTTACCCAATTCCACAGCAATTTGGGTTCCAAAGTAATATCTGTTGTCTGAACGCACCTACAGCTGCAGCTAATGTCACAACTAATAGTGGTGGTGACAATTTAGTATCAGTTGAACAAGATGTTTATAAGACATTTGAGTTACTAATAAAGGCCTCAAACTTTCTTTTTATGGCAAACGAGGATTAGAATGCTCTATTGTTGTTTTACTACGTGACATGTATTCTGGATTGGGAATCCTGTTGAATTCAGACAATTTGTTCCGCTCCATCCATGTGCACAGCCTTTTTCTGTAAGAGCAGGCTTCAGACATAGAGCCATTTTATCACCCACAGTGTTCAACAAATGTACCGAGCTTGCATACTGACAGTAATCCTGCATATTGTTTAGCTTCAAATTGTCCTATGTCGTCTACATGCTATTCTGAATATCAGCCGTACTCTTTAACGGGTTTTGAGAATTTATACGGGTTTTGAAAATCATGCTCAAATTTCATCCTGGTATGTGCAAATTCTTTCTATTCAATAAGAAAAAAGCTTCTGCAAAAATTGCCAACCCCTTCGGTAGCACCTCAACCAAAATAGGTGAATATTTAACTTATGTTGGACTCCAATTGGCTCACTCCTCAAACACAACCGTCAGCTTTTATTTTCACAGATACAATGCAAAATCCAGACCACTTATGCCCCTTTTATCAAGGGAAAATTTCAATTTAGTAGAACCACCTTGACCAAACGGTAAAATGCAGCTGTAACAGCTTTTGTTTTTTATTGCTCTCCATTTCTGGAAAAGGCTAACAACAAAACACAAGAATATAATAGTGATTTAACTTCTTTCAATTTGCAAAATATCTATCTGGACTCCCGTGTTTTGCTAGACACAAATTACAAGGATGACGACCAAGGATCAAGGACCCGATAAGTGCCCTGGAAGACTGGATTAAACAGTTTAACCACAAGAGATAGTCAGACCAGTGGTGGCAAATACTCGTGGAGCAGTTATCTTCCTCTGTGAATATGTTTTTTCCTTCTTTTCATACATTTTTTTTTATTCTGTAGCTGTCTTGTGATTTAAGAACTTAAGGGTGTATTCTCCCACTTTTGTTTATAGTTTTGCTCTGTTTGTATTTTAAGTGTTAGAACATGACAGGCTTGCAATGAATTAATTTCCTCACTAAAATGAAACTTCTTCAACCTCACACTAGCCCAAATGAGTGGCGGTATGCTAGATTTTGCTTCTCTAAAGGTTTGGTTGGTCTATAGAAAATGTTCTTTCGGCAGGCTTGATCACATCCATTTCAAAACGTGTGTTGTAGTAGATATGAAGAACAAAGGGATGACGTATAAAAATAAAGGCTACAGTTGGCTCTCAGAAACTACCTTGTCAAGGAAAAGATTATTCAATTTTTTTTTTCAATTTGCTGATGAAGCAAAACACAAAATTGTTTAAAAATTGAACATCGAAAATACTAGTTTTTCCCTGATAGATATTAAGTATTCAGTAAAACAATATAAGAACTTGCCTTTGAAGATCCTTGAAGGAAATAATCGTGGAAAACAATTAATAGTGTGATGAATTTCATTCTCAAGTTGGCTAGTTCTACCGCTAATGCTATAACTACTACTAATATTGCTACTAATACTACTATCACTTCTACTGCTACTCCTACTACTCAACTACCACTACTAGTGCTACTACTACTGTTAGCATTACTACTAATGCTACTAATACTACGTTTTATTCTTTACACCCTCAAATGAACTTCCGATTTCCCTTAAATCCATTCACATGACCTCCTCTCGCCCTATTCGGGAAGAACTGCTTTCGTTTAGTCCTAGATGGACAATCGAAAAGGAATAGCTTTGGCAATCTGTCATCCATCCTCTGCCACCTCACCCTTTCTTTTATTATAGCCTTTTAAATTGGGATAGAACCATATTTTTCGTGCAGCTTGTTGCTTGACTTACTCTCCGTCAAACTGGCAAACAATAGCCTACTTTTTGACCAATGTCGTCATTGTAGCTTTCATTATTTTAATCTTGGTTTGTAGATTTAATTCCTATTCTTCCAAACTTCTTTTCAACTGGGAAAAAACCATATCGTGTGTTGGCTATTCTACTTTTCACATCTTCGCTGTATCTTCCATCTTCATCCGTAACACTACCCAGAAAAATGAAGCTATCCACTTGATTGAGATTCCTGTTACCCCACGTCTCTGCTTCACCTTCACTCATTCCTAATCTAAGCCATTCAGTCTTCTTAACATTAATTTTCGAACTATACTTGCACCCCAGAACTCTCAAAAGCTCAAAAAACTCCTTCACTTTGTTACACCCTTCCCTGTAAGCAAAATACACTAGATCGATTGGTGTAGTCCATACCCCTAAATCTAATTCATGGCTAAAACCAATCAGAACTGTCCATTTCTTCTAAAAGACCCCTAATCTCCTATTGAAAACTGGGAAAATATTTGGAATTTTGAGCCTATGATACAACAATTATGTTTTTCTCACATAAAGCTCGAATGAAAATCTTTTATACACACTCTACTGTTTGTCAATGACAATCAAAAATCTAAGACGTATTTTCCAGTTTTTTCGCTCTTCGAGAAAATATAAAATGTTTAACACACTGTATTCTAAATTATCAAAGCCTAATTTGTAAACAGAACCTGCTAATTTGCAATTTATTACCCTGGGCCTTATACTTAAGAGGTTTGAAGTTACTAACTTTTTAAAATTTAAGATGTTATAATGGTCTTTATTTTATCTTTTTTATATGCTGGATCAATTTGAGTTTAAATTTGATTATTTTTAACTAGAATCTAAAAGAAAGGTTAAATTGAAGCCAAATCAGCCGAAGTTTGGAAAGATAGCCAAAACGTAGGTTAATCTGTTTTTATTAATATTAAACAGCATGGAAAGTAACACCATAATAATGGAAAACAATCTTATTCTACAAAGAGGAAAAGTTTGGGTAAAAAAAAAAAAAAAAATTGAAAATCAATCAATGAACAAAGGACAAATTGAGTTTGTTTTATGATTAATTTTATGATTATAAGCAGCATGAAAAATAAATACCTTATTCGGGGATAGCCTATACTTTTGGCCTACCTACGGAAAAAAATTGATAACAAAAGAAAACCTACTCTGGGTTTGAAATAAGAAAGAAAGTGAGCAAGGGGTTAAGGCCTTCTTACAAATACTTATACCTATCATTACAGATTCTTTTTTCTACAAATTAATTCAGTAAGTCAAAAGGAACAAGATGTTTAAGTTGTATATCTTGAAGTTTGGTCCTTGATCAATTTATGTCCCTTTGCAATTTATAAATGAAACTCAGAGAGGAAAGAAGCTAACAAAATGAAAAATAAAATCAAAAAGGGTGAAAAAACGAGGATTTTATCAGCCAGTGGTGAACCATGAAGAAGACAAAATATGAGCAAATATTTCGACAAGGACCTCCACCAATTCGTCCTCAGTGCTAAGCAAAAAAGAAGACAAAGAAAAAAACGAAAATCTCCCCTTTCGAAGTTTACCCTACAAAGACAGAACAGACACCCAGTGTCTGTTCGGTCTTTGTAGGGTAAACTTCGAAAGGTTAGATTTTCGTTTTTTTTTGTCTTTGTCTTCATTTTTTTGTTTAGCACTGAGGATGACTTGGCGGAGGTCCTTGTCGAAATATTTCCTTATATTTTGTCTTCTTCATGGTTCGCCACTGGCTGATAAAATCCTCGTTTTTTCACCCTTTTTGATTTTATTTTTCATTTTGTTAGCTTCTTTCCTCTCTGAGTTTCATTTGTCATGTATAGTCAGTGTGGTCTAAGAATGTATTTATTTGCAATTTATGTTTAGATTCACGATTATTTGTCTCTAAAGTAGGAGTGCCACTGGGGTGGAGGAAGGGGGAGGAGATTTTGGTCCGCCTAGATTATTTCGCCCTTCCTAGCTTTTGCGAAACACATGCTTGTTATTGAAAGTTGGGCCTCTCTGCCCTATCTATGTTTTTGCCTCTTTCTCCTCCTAGACTTGAAAAATACATTTTGTGGTAATTACATTAAAAAAAAATACGTTTCTTACGTTTTAATTTGAAAAATATAAATAAGGGCCCCTCTAGACTTTGAAATATATTCCCCCTTACAATTTCATTAATTGAAAATGTAGGAAATTTTTTCTCATAACAATGTACCGTGATTTTTTACAACAATTTTTTTTTGCCTAATTTGAGTTTTTGGACATTTTAGAGTTGATAGTTAATTTTATGATGAAAAACGAAATCATTTTTCAAATGTTTCCGAAAGAAAAAAAAACAAAGCTTTCAAAAACAATAGTTCATTGATTATGACAAAAAAAGTATCGAAAAATTTCGAGTTATTTTTTTCTGTAAAATTGTTATTCACGTCTTTTTTTTTCTCGGTTTAGTAACAACCCTACTTTATATGGATAAAGACGTTTTGCAAGATATAATAAAAGATAGCCTAAACACGATTATTATTTATATGTTTACCGTAATTATTCATAACCCAAATAAAATATTTTCGATTATTACTCTTCTCTTCAAAATGTTCTTGTTCTAAAAAAAAAAAGAAGATTCTTCCACTTAGAAAGCTAATACACAACTGAAGAGTAGGTTTTATCGTTGTCTCTATTCCTGCGTAAGATGAATTGAAGAGACAATACCTTCTTTTCTTTCAGTAGTCTCCTTGTTGGTAGATATAAAAATATTAGAAAACGCCAGACCTTGCTTTCCTTTCGAGCCAATAGCAATTCTGAACCTGTAATAGGGCATTGCTCCGATACAAAAATTGGTAGGAAAAGTAGAAATTTCTGCTTTAGCGTTATTAGACCTATCTGCCTTTATTGTTAAAAAAAAAATGAATGAACCTCATTACCGTTGACCACTAATTAGGACAAACTACTCCATCATTAGAACGGGGCTTAAAAGTAAGGTAATATTTATAATTAGCACATAAGAAACACTGTATTTTTACTATCTGGGATTTCCTTATTAGCAAAGATGAGTTTCCTGATAGTTCATGCATGTCCCCTTTCCTCTATCCAAGTAAATGGATGAAACCTGTTTAAAGGGAACGGGGAATCAAGTTAGAAAGATGATACTTTTGCGTTCATAGAACACTGTATAAAGACTAAGTGGTTGGTTTATGGAGGTAAAGAAACTGATAGCTCTTTCTTACGTGTTTTTCCTTATTCTCTTTATAATATGTTTTTTGCACTTAATACCAGTGAATGATCAGTTTTATCCCAATGATGTTATATTTGAGATAATACAATGATATATTATCGTATTGGTTTTCACAATCAAAACAATACCGAATCTGCATTATTTGTCGGGAAAAAAGTAAAAAAAAAATTTTGTTTTTGGCCAAAATTTCTTGTCATTTTTTGCCAGGATCTGCATTTTTGGTGGGTCCCTGAAAAATTTTCTTGGGTCTGCTCGATATGCTTGAATACAAAGAATTTTCTTAAAAATATTTAACACTGGCTTATTCAAATTGATCTTTAAGAAAATACTTAGAGTGCAAAATCAAAATATGTTTGTCTTTTTTTGTAGTAATTCTTAGTGGCTTTGTATAGTTTAAAGTTTATCCCAAGCTTTGGCACTAATACAAGAAAATATAAAGTGGAGGGTCAAATTCTTTTCAGAAAGTTAATTAAAGAAAAATTATTCATCGATATTTTCAGCCAACATTTTTTTTTTTGAAAAAAACTCTGTGTCTCTTCAATACGCTTTATGTTTATTGGTATCTCATTTGTATATGATTTAACTTAGAAAATTTACCTAAAAAAAAATTTATATTAGACTTAGTCAAATTGGGTTCTAATAAAACACTTACGGTGCAATGTCAAAATATGTTTGCGGTTTTTTTTGTTGTAATTATCAGTGGCTATAAATAGTCGAAGGGTTAAATTTGTATCAGAAAGTTGTTCCGTTTGCAATATTCTTATAATTAAAGCAAAATCATGCATAGATATGTTGGGCCGAATTGCAATTTTTTCGTCTTTTTTCACTCATTTCAAAATTATGATTTTTTTTATTGAAGAAAAATTATTTGAAATTTAGTATTTAGATCCTCCTTTAGATAACAAATTAATAAAGTGTGAGATTAATTGAAAAGAAAATCTTGACAATATTTATGGGATATATTATCAAATATTTCTGACATACATTTTTTATATATTATAAAAAATAAAAGATTTAGATGACTACTTAGCATTTTTCTCGTTTTGAAAAAGAAGATAAATCATTTAAACATCAAATTCTTATACTATGCTATTAGAAAAAACTCAAGTATAATATGTTTAATGTTGCCTAGATTTTAGTTAACATAGACCAGTTAATTTGATAGCTAGTTAAGTAATGTTCAGTCTAATAAAAGATGAGGGGCTTCCAGGCATGAACACAAAGTAGAGGCGTGTTTGTTGAGTGTCTTCTGAGGTCTAAACTGTTCTAACTAGTTCCAAACTACTTCACATATTTTAACTCCTTTAAGAGTAAGGGCGTCAAAAAATTATGACATTCAAGGGAATGGGAACATCTTTTCCATCGATATAGTCCATTGATATTAATGCATTTACTCTTAGTTAATAATGAGCGAAGAATCGAAATTTTAGCTATATTCCGATTCGATTTTAGCATTTACTGAATGGTCAGTGCCTTTGCTTATCTTTGTAAAACCTCAGAAAATTCGGGAAACTCAGATATTTTAGCTAATAATTCTTGTTGAAATTGTAATTTCTTTTTAATCTGATTGTAGATAAAACAAAAGATTTGAGTACAGATTAAAAATTGTAAAAAATTATATATTTGAAGAATTGATTCTGACCAGTGAGAGAAGCCGCACAAAGGATACATACGTACAGATAATACCAAAATATAGGGAAGAAATAAATTTTGCCTATAGCCTACGTGTATGGAGCCCTAAGGGCAAACACAACATCTATTGAAAGTTCAGTTCAGTTATCATTTTATGCAAAATAAAATCAGTATTTATATCTAATGTAACCATCTATTCCGAATATCTATCTATTCCCTCTATCTGTTTATTCTTATACCAATTTGGTTTCAGGACCACCATAATGGCGAGGGCCTCTTTGCAGAATTTCAGAAAAGTCAGGAAACTCAGAAGATGTATGGTTAATTTTAGAAAAATCACAAAACTAAAAATTATAACGAAGAGAAAAATGAGGATAACCAGACCCAAAAAAAATACAATTTATATTTTTCAGTCAAGACCTCCGCTCACCCGTTCTCAGTGCATAATCAAGAATCCAAAATGAAAATACAGTTAAAAATCTATGAGGCAATATAAATAGACGAACTTAAAAAAGAAACACTAGGATAGATAACTTCGACTCGGTACAAACCAAAATATTGGCAGTGTATTAATCTTTTTTTTCACTGGCTGTGATTATCCTCTGTTTTTCTTTGTTTGATCTCAGAAATTATTTTAAAACTTCACACATTAGAATATAGATTAGCAATTGTATAAAATCACAGGTTGCATTTAAAACCAATAGAAAATATTTTTTTGTTAAAACCCACCATGATGTACCTTTTTGAAGGCTTGGTTCTGACAGAAGAAAAAAAACGAAGTTATGCAAAGGATACACACGCATAGATAATACCGGAATGTAGCGCAGAGTATGTAACGTATGTAACGAGGAATGTAAAGGAATGTAAAGCAGTAATAAGTCTTGCTTGTATGTGTGCTGGGCCCTTCGAGAAAAACTGAACATTTAAAGGAAATTAAATCTTCTTGCCTTTTCTAAAGAAAATCTTTATTTCTGTCTTTTCCAGCTAAAAATACACGTACAGCATCAAACATAAACTTACCATATCTATAAATAGCAAAAATCCATTTCTTTCGTTATCCTTTCCCTTTGAAGTCTTAAAGGGAAATGGTTTAACTCCTCACTGTGACCGTGTATTTCCTTCGAGAATCGCGACGATGGAACTTTGTACATATGTCACCAGAAACAGTACCTCAGCTAGGGAATAGGGAAAAAGACACTTTGAAATTAATACTTATTCCCAAATGATTTTAGAGAAAATAAGCATTGAAAAAATTGCAAGGGGTGTTATTAGAAACAATATTCTTACACATATCTGAGTAAGATAATAAAACCTGACATTTTATCAAATACATTGTTTCTTATTCAGACAAAATCTTAGAATATTCATGAGGGCGCAATTGAACACCCTAAATAGTTTTGTTTGCCCTCCCTGCTTGCTTTAAAAATTTTTTTTTGTTTTTTATTAAGAAATATCCTTTCTGTGTTTTTAATGAAAAAGAAAAATAAACGACACCAGAATTGCCCCCCCCCCATTTGTATTTATAAAAAAAATTATCCCCCAATAATTTTTGTCAATTTATGGCCCATGTTTACATATAAAATTCAATTTTTAAAATCCACTTTTCAAATAAGTAAAATTTGAGAATTTTAAATTTACCATTAAAAGTTATGTTTACATTTAATAAATTATGTCATCCATTTAGGGACATATACAGGCCGATTTTCCTCAGTTTCTGTACACATTTTATTTGAGCTATCAACAATTATTTTTAATTTCTAGGTAGTAGGTACCCCCCCCTCCCATGGGTGCCGGTAGGGGGGCCATGGCCTCCCCAGAAATTTGGGACTCTAAAGTAATTATCAGGAAACCAAAAGAAAAAGGCAGGATATGGAAAAGCCATGGTAAAAATCTGTGTTGCCCCATTGTTAACAGCCTGCCAATATTTTTTGACCCTATAACGAAAGTGCAAGAGCCTAACTATTGATAACTCTAAATCAAAGAATCAGCTATTTATGGCAATCCTAGATATGTATTTGTGTATTAGTATTTAGTGCAGTTATTAGTACACAAGAAAGTTCGTATAATAAAAGAAAATACAAGGAAAACTACTTAATAAGGGGCAATTTCGGTAAAAATTGCCGTAAACTTTTGCTTGTATCGCCAGAGTATCCATGAGCTACTATATAAAGCCACTATAATCAGAAATATTTCCCCTGAACTGGATGGTGTGAATTTTTGTACGATACGTTTTTTGTGTTTTATTATCATGTATCTATTTTTCCAGGAGTGATTGTATATATCTAGTTGTAGCTATGAAAAGATTTGATTTTTACAGTTATGAAGTATAAAGGTATCAAATATATTGCTTTTTTATATTAAAATTCAATTAGAAATAATTGAATTAAAAATATTTGTTTTATTTTCTTAATCTAAGTTTTAATGTTTTACTTTGAACAAACTGCTTTGATAATGCGGTACTTTTTATAAAAAATTGAGTTTAAAGGCATTAAATATTTTGGTGTTTGATAAACAAGTTCAAAACTGTCGATATTGTTAAAAAATATCCGTCCAACGCTTTGGCATTGCTCAACAAAACTGAATGCTGGGCGTTCATAAATAAGTTTTTGTAAACAGGCTATTGTTTTGTGTAATTTTTTTAATTAATTACTTTTGCGATTTTTATATACTTTTACTTTAATCAACCTACTTTTATATTGCCTTTAGAAAAATGGTTGCAAGCTTCATTAAATAAAAAAAGAAGTTTTTTTTCAACTGAAAGTAAGGAGCAACATTAAAACAAAACGAAAAAAAGTTACGTATATGACGCGGGTTGCCCCCCCCCCTCAATATCTCACTCTTCACGCTAGAGTTTTCGGCATTAAAAAAAAAAGTTACTTATTGTTCTAATTAAAAGACCCTTGTGTTTCAAGAGTTGTTTTTAAAGAATTAACACAAAATTTAAACTTTAGCGTAAGGAACGAGGGGTGGAGGAGGGGGCAACCCCCCTCATTTACGTAATAATTTCTGTTCGTTTTAATGTTGCTCCTTACTTTCAGTTGAAAACAACTTGTTTTTTTATTTAATTTCTGATCATGTTTTTTTTAATAACGCCAGGACACCTGGCTCCACCTCCACGGAAAAATCCCCCTCCACACAGAAATATCCTCATTTCTCCGCATCCGTCCATTGCTCTTTTTTTCTGTTCTTTTCTACTTTGGTATTTCCTGCAGTAGCGGAGAGAATCTTGAACGGACTATCCTTTTCTTGTTTTCTCGCAGTATATAAATAACATAAGTTGGGATAAAAGCCTCTTCATCTAGCTGTTATATTTTTGTACTATCCCATTTTTGGTCTGTGAAATGCGATTAATAAAGATGGGGGAAAAGAAATTTTTTTTTCTCTCTAAGATATAAGAAACTATGACCCTGATGAAAAACCAAGCACAGGTTTGACCCTTATAAAAGGGACCGATCACCTGGGCTGTTTTTATAAATTAAATAAAAAAAAACAAGTTTTTTTAACTGAAAGTAAGGAATGACGTTAAAACTTAAAACAAAAAGAAATTATTCCGTATATGAAAGGAGCTGTCCCCTTCTCAACGCTTTGCTCTTTACGCTATTAAATAAAAAAACAAGTTTTTTAAACTGAAAGTAAGGAGCGACATTAAAACTTAAAACGAACAGAAATTATTCCGTATATGAAAGGGACTGTCCCCTCCTCAACGCCACGCTCTTTACGCTAAATTTTTTTATTGTTTTAAAAAATAGTTGTGAGACAGAGTCAAACTTTAGCTTAAAGAGCGAGGCATTGAGGAGGGGACAGTCCCTTTTATATATGGAATAATTTCTGTTCGTTTTAAGTTTTAATGTCGCTCCTTACTTTCAGTTTAAAAAACTTGTATTTTTTTATTTAATTTTTGAACGTTTTTGGATAAATGCAGGTTTTGATCTTGGCTGACCGTACATGAATAATTAAAGAAAATTTTCATATTAATTTACTTTTATTTAGTTAAATGACTTTCTCGAAACTTGTTTAATTTTATTTACGAACGTTTTTATTAGTAATAAATATACGTATCTTACGAATTAACTAACGTAACGAACTTCTATATTCATATGTTTTTACGTATATTAGGGGGTTCGAACCCAAATCCGTGCATTGCTGTTTCATCTAAAGTTCGAGTTTTGTTCCAATTCTTCAAAAACGACCCCCTAATGACACACGCCGTTAATTGTAATAAGTAGCTTTTGTTGCAGTACTAAAATATCTTTGTCTTAAAGAGCAAGGCATTGACCACGGGGTGAACCCAATTATATATGTAATATTTTGTGTTCGTTTAAAGTTTCGATGTTGCTGCTGTTGCAGTTGAAATACTTGTTTTTTTTATATTAAATTTCTGATCTTTTTTTTAAATAATGATGGGAAGTCCGGCGTCCCCTTCATAGCATTGTCCCTTCCCCCATGAAAACTTCCTTCATGGAAAGATCCTCCCACATAACCTCCGACCAACCCCTCCCCCACTACCAGGAAAAATTTCCCCTGAAAACGTCTGTATACTTCCAAATAACCAATACTATATGTTAACATTGGGTAAAGTTCATAACTTTCAGCCCTCCCCCTGGGAACTTCGGGGGATTAAGTCATCCTAAAAGACATACTTATAATGTTTTCGAACATGCTGAACAAAATGGCTATCTCAAAATTTTGATCAGGTGACTTTGGGAAAAAAATGAGCGTGGGAGGGGGCCTAGTTGCCCTTCATTTTTTTTGTCATTTAAAAAGGGCAGTAGAACTTTTAATTTCCATTCCAATGAGCCCTCCCAAGATATTCTAGGACAACTGGGTCGATACGATCACCCCTGGAAAAAAACAAAACAAAAAACAAACAAATAAACACGCACCCGTGATCTTTATTCTGGCAAAAAATGCAAAATTCCACATTTTTGTCGATAGGAGCTTAATACCTCTACAGTAGGGTTTTCTGATACGCGGAATATGATGGTGTGATTTTAATTAAGGTGCTATAATTTTTAGGGGGTCTTTCCCCCTTTTTTTGAAAATCAGCCAAGTTTTCTCAGGCGCCTAACTTTTGACAGGAAGGATTAAACTTGATGAAACTTATATATTTAAAATTGGTATTAAAATCTGATTCTTTTGATGTATCTATTTGTATCAAAATACCGTTTTCTAGAGTTTCGGTTACCATTGAGCCGGGTCGCTCCTTACTTACAGTTCGTTACCACGAACTGTTTGAAAGTTTTTTATTGTCTATGAAAAATAGAGTTTTTAGGAAGTCAAACTCTAGCGTAAAGAGCGAGGCGTTGAGGATGGCACAACCCCTTTCATATACGGAATAATTTCTGTTCGTTTAAAGTTTTAACGTCGTTCCTTACTTTCAGTTAAAAAACTTGTTTTTTTGTTTAATTTTTAGACGTTTTTGATTTGATTATGGTTTTGATTTTGGCTCACCGTACATGAATAATTAAAACAAAATTTGTATATTAATTTTATTTTTATTTGATTAAATGGCTTTCTCAAAACTTGATTAATTTTACTTACGAACGTTTTTATTAGTAATAAATACAAGTAACTTACGAATTAACTTACGTAACGAACTTCTATGTTCATATATTTTTAATACGCATATTAGGGGGTTCGTCCCCTAGTCAATACCACGCTCTTTAAGCTAAAGTTTGAATTTTGTTCCAATTCTTTAAAACTGACTCCTTAATCACAAAGGTCGTTATTTAGAATAAATAGCTCTTATGAAAGTACTAAAAAACCTTTGGCTTAAAGAGCAAGGTATTGACTAGGGGGTGAACCCAATCATATATTTAATATTTTCTTTCGTTTTAAGTTTTGATGTTGCTCCTTACTTTTAGTTGAAAAACTTGTTTTTTTTTATATTTAATTTCTGATCTATTTTTAAATAATGCTAGGAAATCCGGCGCCCCCTTCATAGCAATGTCCCCCATGAAAACTTCCTTCATGGAAAGATGCTCCCACATAACCTCCAACCCACCCCCCTCCCCACTACCAGAAATAATCCCCAGTGTAAACGTCTGGGTACTTCCCAATAACCAATACTATATGTTAACATTGGGTAAAGTTCATAACTTTCAGCCCCCCCCCCCCCCTGGGGAATTCGGGAGATTAAGTCATCCTAAAAGACATAGTTATCATATTTTTGACCATGCTGAACAAACTGGCTGTCTCAAAATTTTGATCTGGTGACTTTGGGAAAAAAATGAGCGTGGGAAGGAGCCTAGTTGCCCTCCATTTTTTGGTCACTTAAAAAGGGCACTAGAAGTTTTATTTTTTGTTCCAATGAGCCCTCTTACGATATTCTAGGACCACTGGGGCGATGCGATCACCCCTGGAAAAAAAAAACAAAAAACAAATAAGCACGCATCCGTGATTTTTCTTTTGGCAAAAAATGGAAAATTCCACATTTTTGTAGATAGGAGCTTGAAATCTTTACAGTAGGGTTTTCTGATACGCTGCATATGATGGTGGGATTTTCATTAAGGTTCTATAAGTCTTAGGGGGTCTTTCCCCCTTTTTTCAAAAATCAGCTAAATTTTCTCAGGCGCGTAACTTTTGATGGTTAGGACTAAACTTGAAGAAACTTATATATTTGAAATCAGCATTGAAATTTTATTATTTTGATGTATCTCTTGGTATCAAAATCCCGTTTTCTAGACTTTTGGTTAACATTGAGCCGGGTCGCTCCTTACTTACAGTTCGTTACGACGAAGTGTTTGATATTTGGGACTCAGTATTTTAGGCAGGGACTGCCAAATAAGTAAAACTAACGTACCTTTTTCTTTATAATTGTGTAATCACGTTTTCAATCTGGAGGGCAACATTTTTCTCTGTGCTTTGAGGAAGTTAAAGGTAGTTCAAAACTGATGGTGAATCAGTGCAAAACATATAATCTGGATCTTGGGTATCTGTTTGTCAGATACCCAAGTCCTTGTCCTTGATACCCAAGTCCTTGATACCAAAGTCCTTGTCTTCAAGTCCTTGATAGGACTTGAAGAGCAGACTTGATTGCAATAAAGTCAGCTGAAAAAATTTCCAGGCCAAGGGGTAAATGGTAAGAAGGAAATGGACTCTGGGAGGTTAAAAAAACTGAACAACTGCACGTTTTCTCCATCTTTAAGCCACCTGTATGTACTTGAGTGTGGTCCTGATAGTCCACCATCTTTCCCAGGAAGATAACTTTCATTAATACATTTGGAAGTCCTTCTCTTCTTGTGAACCTGATCATAGGAAAGCGATGGTTATTCTAAAACGTTTAAACATTTCGCGCTTCAAGCTATGTACCTGTCACTAAACTATACGTTAGTAAATGAAAGTAAACTATTGAGTAAGATTTATACAGGAAAGACTGTGTCAAAACTTGTGTCGAAATATGACCGTAATTGCAGCTTTCATCCGTTGCACCCCCTTCATAGACAGTGATATCCAAAGTAGTATGTTCGAGACTGTCGTTCATCGTTTAAGTTATTCTTTGTTTTGGTTAACACTGTAAATTTCTCTTTTCCATTCTTTTGCAGTCCATCTTTATGCTATGTTTATATTGTTTGATGGGTTACATACAAATCAATAATTCTGTCTGCCCAAGGGGTATGCTAGGTCAAAGTTGAATCCTGATCAGAAATTTTGGAACAAGAAATAAGAAGCAATTATCGTTTATAAACTTGCTTGGGAATAACAAATGAACACAAGACTTTGTATGGAATTTCTTAAGTTGCGTATTATTAATGATTTGAAACTGAATTTCATTATTTTAGAGACGTCTATTGGAATATTATTGCTATCAAAGAGGGAACAATAATCTAGTGAGCAGGAGCCATAGTTTTAGATTTATTCGTGTCTCTTGGAAACAATTGTATATATATATTTGAAGTAAATAACGTAGTACAGAGCAAAAGGAATGCTAACTAAAAAACTTTTCTGAAAATAATATATACACAGAATAAAGTTGAGAAGATTTTTCACTACTCAAGAAAATTAAAGAGACTACTCTGTACAAGAGGGGGAAGGGAGGGTACACCTTTAAGCTACGCTTATCAAGTTGAAGATTGACTAGTGCCTGATGCTATAATTCTTTACGCTAGAACGTGTTTATTTTTCTCTTCAAAATGCTTCAAAACGAATTTTCTTAGACAAGTTCATTGTGATAGAAGGAATAGAATATAGTATGAATGCGAGAATGAAAGCGGTTAATGTACAATTTTTCACTTCTAACGTTTGGATGGTATTCGGCAAATAGAACAATTTTAGCTACCAACTGGCTATTTTTATTAAGACCACTTACTAGTACAAGAACAGACTGACAGGATCACACGCAAAAATATGTTTTTCTATTAGGTGACTTTAATTCTCAGGCTCGAAGAAATTGTAATAGATGGTATTCTGGTCTTAGTAAGTTTGACGTGGGAAAGGGAAATAGCAAAGGCTATAGATGGCTGCAATTTTGTAGATACAGCAATCTAGTTGTAACGAATACAGTGTTTGGTCATCAAATGGCTCATAAGTTAAAATTGTACTGGCATCATCGTAGATGACCTACCTTATTGATTACGTTATTGTAATTTCTTAATTTCTGATCGTTTTTTTTTAAATAATGCTGGGAAATCTGGCGCCCCCTTCATAGCTATGTCCCTTCCCCGCTGAAAACGTCCTCCATGGAAAGATCCTCCTACGTAACCCCCGACCCCACTAATTAGAAATTATCTTCATTTGCCAGCTCTAATGTGCTTCAAAATAAAACATTGTCCGAGTCAAAACCAAGCTCAAGATCCACGTAGAGAGACAAAGTGAGGAGACACTTTGCAAAAATATAGAGGAAAATGAAAAAGTTGAAACATCAACATTGTAAACCGAAGACGGACAGGACTGATAAAAGATACTGAGTTATGTATAGGACTGGTGCTATTGATGTTAAAGATCATCTATTAGTGTCTATTAGTGATTAAATAAAAAAAACAGGTTTTTTAAACTGAAATTAAGGAGCGACATTAAAACTTAAAACGAACAGAAATTATTCCGTATATGAAAGGGGCTGTCCCTTCCTCAACGCCTCGCTCTTTACGCTAAAGTTTGACTCTGTCTCACAGCTTTATTTTTTAAAACAATAAAAAACTTTAGCGTAAAGAGTTAGGCGTTGAGGAGGGGACAGCCACTTTCATATACGGAATAATTTCTGTTCGTTTTAAGTTTTAATATCGCTCCTTACTTTCAGTTTAAAAAACTTGTTTTTTTTCATTTAATTTCTGATTGTTTTTTAGTTAATGCAGCTTTTATTTTGGCTCACCGTCATTGAATAAGGAAACGAAATTTGCATAAAAATTTTACTTTTCTTTTGCTAAATGGCTGTCTCTAAATTTGCTTCTGACGTAATTTACAATTCAACTTACGTAACGAACTTCTATATTCGTATATTTTTCTTCTTGCAAAAAATACAAAGTTGCAGATTTTTGCAGATATGAGCTTGAAACCTAAGTAATAGGGTTTTCTGATACGCTGAATCTGACGGTGTGATTTTCATTAAAATTATTTCACTTGTAGGGGATGTTTCCCCCCTCTTAAAAAAATCAGGTAAATTTTCTCAGGCTCGTAGCCTTTGATGAGTAATACTAAACTTAATAAAATTTATATATTTAGAATCAGCATTATAAGCCCATTCTTTTGATACATTTATTGACATCAAAATTCCGTTTTTAAAAGTTTCGATTACTATTTAGCCATATCGCTTGTTTTTTTTATTGCGTATATGTTATTACGTATATGAGGGGGTTCTCCCCTTAGTCCCCTTATTCCGTATATGAAACGGGCTGTCCCCTCTTCAACGCCTCGTTCTTTACGCCAAAGTTTGACTTTCTCACAACTCTATTTTTTTAACAATAAAAAACTAGCGTAAAGAGCGAGGCGTTGAGGAGGGGACAGCCCCTTTCATATACGGAATATTTCTGTTCGTTTTAAGTTTTAATGTCGCTCCTTACTTTCAGTTTAAGAAACTTGTTTTTTTTATTTAATTTCTGATCGTTTTTTAGTTAATGCAGCTTTTATTTTGGCTCACCGTCATTCAATAAGTAAACAAAATTTGCATAAACATTTTACTTTTCTTTTGCTAAATGGATGCCTCTAAATTTGTTTCTGACGTAAATTACAAATTAACTTACGTAACGAACTTCTATATTCGTATATCTTCTTCTGGCAAAAAATAAAAAGTAGCAGATTTTTGCATATGTGAGCTTGAAACCTATGTAATAGGGTTTTCTGATACGCTGAATCTGACGGTGTGATTTTCATTAAAATTCTTTCACTTGTAGGGGTTGTTTCCCCCCTCTTTAAAAAATCAGGTAGAATCAGCATTATAAGCCCATTCTTTTGATACATTTATTGACATCAAAATTCCGTTTTTAAAAGTATCGATAACTATTGAGCCATATCGCTTGTTTTTTTTGTTTTTGTTTTTTTGCATATATGTTATTACGTATATGAGAGGGTTCTCCCCTTAGTCCCCTTATTCCGTATATGAAAGGGGCTGTCCCCTCCTCAACGCCTCGTTCTTTACGCTAAAGTTTGACTTTCTTACAACTCTATTTTTCTTTAAATAAAAAACTTTAGCGTAAAGAGCAAGGCGTTGAGGAGGGGACAGCCCCTTTCATATACGGAATAATTTCTGTTCGTTTTAAGTTTTGACGTCATTCCTTACTTTCAGTTAAAAAAAAAACTTTTTTTTTTATTTAAATGAAAAGGGCTGTCCTCTCCTCAACGCCCCGCTCTTTACGCTAAAGTTTTTCATTGTTTAAAAAAAATAGAGTTTTGAGAAAGTCAAACTTTAGCGTAAAGAGCGAGGCGTTGCGGAGGGCACAGCCCCTTTCATATACGGAATAATTTGGCTAAATGGCTTTCTCGAAACATGTTTAATTTTATTTTCGAACGTTTTTATTAGTAATAAATATACGTAACTTACGAATTAACTTGCGTAACGAACTTCTATATTCATACATTTTTAATGTAATTTAGAGGGTTCGCAATTCTTTAAAAATGACCCCTTAATCACAAATGCCGTTAATTAGAATAAATAGCTCTTATGAAAGTACTAAGTAATTTTTGGCCTAATGAGCGAGGTAATGACTAGGGGATGAACCCAATCATATACATAATGTTTTCTGTCATTTTAAGTTTTGATGTTGCTCCTTACTTTCAGTTGAAAACTTGTTTTTTTATATATAATTTCTTATCTTTTTTTAAATAATGCTGGGAAATCCGGCGCCCCCATCATAGCAATGTCCCTTCCCCCATGAAAACTTCTTTCGTGGAAAGATCCTCCCACATAACCCCAGACCCCCCCCCAACCCCACTACCAGAAAAAATCCCCCCTAAAAACGTCTGTATACTTCCCAATAACCAATACTATATGTTAACGTTGGGTAAAGTTCATAACTTTAAGCCGTCCCCCCAGGGACTTCGGGGGATTAAATCATCCTAAAAGACATACTTATCATATTTTCGACCATGCTGAACAAAATGGCTATCTCAAAATTTTGATCGGATGACTTTGGAAAAAAATGAGCGTGGGAGGGGGCCTAGTTGCCGTCAATTTTTTTTTTCACTTAAAAAGGGCACTAGACCTTTAAATTTCCGTTCGAATGAGCCCTCCCACGATATTCTAGGACCACTGGGTCGATATGATCACCTCTGGGAAAAAAAAATAAATAAATAAACACACATCCGTGATCTTTCTTCTGACAAAAAATGCAAAATTCCACACTTTTGCACATAGGAGCTTGAAACCTCTACAGTAGGGTTTTATGATAGGCTGAATATGATGGTGTGATTTTCATTAAGGTTCTATAATTTTTAGGGGGCCTTTCCCCCTTTTTTCGAAAATCAGCCAAATTATCTCAGCCGCGTAAATTTTGATGGGTAAGATTAAACTTGATGAAACTTATATATTTGAAATCCGAATTAAAATCTGATTCTTTTGATGCATCTATTGGTATCAAAATTCCGTTTTTTAGAGTTAAGGTTACCATTGAGCCGGATCGCTCGTTACTTACAGTTCGTTACCACGAACTGTTTGATCTATTAGTGTCTGGGGTTTATCATAAGCTGAAGTTTAGGAAGAGTAACTGCTGTCTGGGAATTTATGGCGTTGGTAAGCTTTAGAATGAGAATTTTAGAGAGACTTTCCAGGAACAGTTTAGTTTTAAACTGGAGAGTCTAAACTTTGACAGCGTAGGAGATCCATGGAATAACTTAAGAAAATAGCTTTTGTAGTAGCAGATGGTGTCGTAGGGAGAATTAAATGAAACAAAACAAGTTTTTAAACTGAAAGTAAGAAGCAACATTAAAACTTAAAACTAACATAAACTATTATATAGGCATATACGGGGAGGGCTGCCCCCTCCGCAATCCCTTGCTCATTACGCTAAAGTCTTAAAATTCTTTAAAATATTTCTCGTTCAAATTCTATTCTCCTTATGTTTCAATAGTCTTTCTTAAAAAAATATGACAAAAATTCAACATTTTGCGTAACGAGTGAGGGCTTGAAAAAAGGGGTACCCACTAATTTATGGAATAGTTTGGGTTCTTAAGTTTTAATGTTGCTCCTTACTTTTTGTTGAAAAAAACTCGTTCATTTTTGTTTTAATTTCTTACTTTTTTTCAAATCTTGCCCAGAAATCTCTTTGCCCCCACCCGTGTGAAATCTTCCCTGGAAAGTTTCTCGTAGAGACTACCTCCTCACAGAAAATTATCCCCGTGAAGATCCCTCCCTGCTCGAAGCTACACCTAACAATTTTCGTGTATATCCCAATAGTCATCAGTGGATCCAGAGGAGGGAGGGGCGGTCGCCCCCTGGCTTGGGCAAAACGTTCTATCATTGATTTCCTGTGAATTGATTGTGATGTCAACGCTTGGGTCAGCGCATCTTTGGAAAGGATTTAATGACGTTTGGTCTGTCTGCCTAAAGTCTTTAGGGAATTGTCTAGAGTATTTGGTGTCGCCCGAACTTACAAGGCATTTTGTAGCTTGTCATCTCGTAAATCGTTGACGCTTTAAAAAGTGTGCCTGTCAAAACCTGTTTCTTATTCAATAGCTTAGCAAAAATCTTGAAATGACTCCAATAGCCCATACGCCTTAGGGTTATTCGCGATCACAGTTTATATAATTAGGCAGTTAGTTTACCGCAGATGATTTCTGGCTCTTCATTCTCGGTGCGAACAAAAAGCTCGTCCTACTTATTTCTGCACTTATGGGTTAGTGTGTATGCGTCAATAAATGAGAAATGGTTACAAAGTGCATAATTGTAATTGTGAAAGCAGAAAAAAACTTGGTGAGCCGGTCAAGTGGTTTGCAAGTGTCCCATCTCACAGGTATAACTGAATTTATATACAAATTATGACTTAATCTATTATTTATATACAGTGGACTCAACTGATTGGCCTATATAAGATTTTATAAAAAAGGGGGCGGGGGGTTGATGAAATCTGTGAAAATAAGGAATTTTTTTTCTTCTAATAATTGGTGGACTAGGTGTGAGTGTTTCAGGGGCGGATCCAGGATTTTTTAGAGGGGGGAGCGCAAAATAGGTTTATCCGATAAACTTACGCTAGGAGCAAGTTTAATTAATGCAAATTTCCATGAATTAGATAAATTACACTATTTTAGACTACTATAGGAGGGGCATCCCTCACCCCCCTCCCCTCTGGATCCGCCACTGGGGGGCTTATCATTTTTTTTCACGTCGTGATATTTATTTTCTACGATATTTTTTTTCTAGATAAGACTAGTTTCGTTTTAAATCAATGTTTTCGTATGAAATGGGAAGACCTTTTCTGAACTTAAAACAATAAACACCTCTGTTTGAAAATCTTTGCACTTTGTGAATTTAGATAGCGATAAGGGTTCCTGATTGACACCAATTTTAGGACTTGGTTTCTATTTATTGGTTGCTTTGGTAAAAGTTGCCACAGTACTACAGACAGTAAAAACAAAACCAATATCAATAAACAGGTGTAAAAAGTAGAAGTGACTACATTTAATTTAGCTGCAAGTCTACATTCATGCCCACCACATAATTTCCCTTCGAGAAAAAATTGATAAAACTTTTAAAACTGAAATATCAATGCAAAGCACCAAAAAAAATAATCAAATGTCATCGCTTTATGGCATTGTTCAAATAGAACTTATTTTCAACTTTATTATCGTTGTACATTCTTTATTTGTATTTCTTTCCACTCTTAAAGCAATGTTATATTTACCTTTTTGCATTATAACAACCCACTATGTATAGATTCATATAAATTTATATGCAGTGTTACCGCCATACCAATTATTCTCCTTTCCTTTTTTATTCTTTAATAATAATTTCTGGTCGTTTTGAGTTTGAATTATTGTAGGCTTCTATTTCTACTGGTCTTAAGTTTAATATGGCCTTTACTTTTCTTTAAAAAAAAAACTTTCTTTTTCGTAAAGTTTTTGTAGTATATATATATATATATATATATATATATATATATATATATATATATATATATATATATATATATATATATATATATATATATATATATATATATATATATATATATATATTATATATATATATATATATATATATATATATATATATATATATATATATATATATATATATATCGGCGCGTACAAACAGCTCCTCTCATTTGATCTGCCATCAGCGGTCCAATTACCCTGAAACACGTATTTTGGCCGAAAGTTTCTCAACATGCCTTTGAAACCAACTTGAGACTTCGAAACCTATTTTTAATTCCTAAAAACATCTAATGATAACATTGCACTACTCATCACTGATTTTCATATATATTGGAATAAATTAATTTAAAATTAGTTTCTTCAAAATTAGGGTTCCAACGTTGGAGCCAAGTTTCGTGTTCAAGAGAGATCTGACTTGTCTACCCGTGAAAAGATCTAATGTCGCTTATGTTTATACCGGTTTATACATTCTCTGGAGCAATCGCACCTCGGTCCGGGTTTTTATAATGGGTGAGATAGGGAAAGATCATACTGCTATTATATATACTGTGGTCGCGATTCTAGAAGGGTTTGAAAACTATACAATTTTTGGATAATATTGACCAGTGAAAGCAGATAACTCTCGAAAACTTTTTGGGTTCGAAAGCTAAAGCTAAACGAGTGGACACCGTAATGAAGATGAAAATAACCAGAGTTTCAATGTTAGTAGTGATTCCAGCGCTTTGACTGATAGTGAGATTGTGCATGATTCATTAGCATCAATTGAAGAGTGTAGCCCAAAGAATAACACAAACATTGAAAATATAAGCACTTTCTGCGAAAATGATATCGGAAGCTATATCAATAGAATTGAAAAACTGGATGACCGTAAGCGGTATCAATTGCTTCAGAACCCGTGGACTCCGCCGTCTAACTACATCTTCCCCTATTTAGTTCACAAGAAGCAGGACAGGGACAAAAAGAGATTTTTCAATCGTACTCACTTGGGAGATTTCAATTGGCTAGTACTTTCAAATAAGAAGAGGGGCTTATTCTGTAAATATTGTGTTTTGTTAAACGTTCGAGGGGTTGGAGGCTCCAATCAGTTGCAAAAGTTGGTAAAGAAGCCCCTCGTGACTTTTTCTAAGCTAACTGGAAAAGACGGTGACTTGGTTTCTCATGAAAATAATCAGTATCATAGCGATTCAGTTGACGGAGGCAAACATTTCCTTCTAAAACATGATAACCCTGAAACCAACATTTTAAGCCTTGTAAACGAACAATGTAGCCAACAAGCGCATGAAAACGGAGTAAGATTGAAGCCAATTGTGAATTAATTGTTTTCTTGGGTCGACAGAACATTGCTCTTTGTGGCAATAGAGATGATGGAGAATTATTGACAGAAAAGGACACATTGACAAACGAAAGGAACTTTTGAGAACTTTTAAGGTAACATGTAAATAGTGGTGACGTCACTTTAAAACGACATTTGGAAATCTCAGGTGCAAATGCAACCTATATAAGCAAAAAAACACATAAGGAATTAACTGAATGTTGTTCCAAAGAGATTCTAAAAGAAATTATTGCACGAGTTCATTCTGCCAAGTTCTACAGTGTGGTTGTTGATGAAACAACGGATGTGTCACATAAATCACTAATGAGTATTGCCCTTTCCTACAATTACAATTGCACAAGACGTGAAGATTTCGTTAGTTTTTTATACCGACAGGAAACATGTTACTCGGACAGCATTGGAAACTTCGAACCGACCATTAAAGGTGAAACGCTTGGAAGTGTTGTGTTGGATTTTCTTCGATCTCTTGGGCTAGACCTGGAAAATTGTGTAGGTATATGCACTGGTGGATGTTCTATGATTGTTTCAGAACATTGTGGTGGTGTAAAAGAAGTTCAAAAGGTAGCACAGAATGTCCTGCGTTTCCCATGTTTTAACCATGCTCTAAATCTGTCCATGTAAAAAACTTCTTCTGTCTTGAGTGTTAGAAACTCCATCGGAGTAATAAAAGAAACGGTTGCTTTTTTTGGGGCTTCTGCAAAGCGCAATTATGTTTTAACCATAATAATGAAAGTACAGCTAAATGGCATGTGTGAAACGCGCTGGGTCGAAAGGCGCGATTCTTTGATGCAGTTTGTGGTAGAGGTCCCTAAGATAGCGGAAGCTCTCGAGATCATCAGTGGCTGGGCAGAATGCACAACTGGAGCGAAAGCAAAATCCTTATTGACTACTGTCACATCCTCCAATCTGATAGTAACCATGTACTCTCTTAGTAACATATCTGGACGGATTTTACCGCTCAGTCGGCTATTTCAGAAGAAGACCTTAGACCTCACGTCTGCAGCAAGCTATGTTAAGGACCTTCT
Organism: Artemia sp. Qi Xiang Cuo; assembly: GCF_049724085.1. Classification (NCBI taxonomy): domain Eukaryota; kingdom Metazoa; phylum Arthropoda; class Branchiopoda; order Anostraca; family Artemiidae; genus Artemia; species Artemia sp. Qi Xiang Cuo. The sequence goes on along the minus strand of NC_142801.1, from coordinate 73,636,669 downwards.
TACCCAGCTGCAAGTCAAGCATCGGGAGACTAAAAGCGAGTTTAAAAACATATTTGACGAGGTAACTAAAGTGGCAACCGAGCTAGGTTTAGAAATAACAGTCCCAAGGATAGCGAAAAATCAAATAAACCAGATTAATGTACCATTCAGTTCACACGAGGAACATTATAGACTGACATTTTTTGTTCCCCTGTTGGACACAATTGTTTTTGACCTAAAAAACCTAGAAAGCCTAGAGACAGAAGACTCTCTAGAACTTGTGAGTTTTCTAGAACTTGAAATGGCACGTCTGCAGCAAGCCATGTTAAGGACCTTCTTACCCAGCTGCAAGTTAAGCATCGGGAGAGTAAAAGCGAGTTTGAAAACATATTTGATGAGATAACTAAAGTGGCAAATGAGCTAGGTTTAGAATTACAGTCCCAAGGATAGCGAAAAATCAAACAAGTAAGATTAATGAACCATTCAGTTCACACGAGGAATATTATAGACTGTCATTTTTTGTTCCCCTGTTGGACACAATCATTTTTGACCTAAGAAGCCTAGAAAGCCTAGAGAAAGAAAACTGTCTCTTGAACTGGTGAGTTCTCGAGCTGGCACAGGAATTTTCAAACATTTCCAACCAGGCGGGATGATGTAATAAATTCTTCCTAGGGGCCCTGAATGCTCAAATTAATGGGACTATCCTTTCATAATATTTTCAAGTTCTGCAGCAAGCCTTCGATTTCTTCGAAACTATTGATGAACGACAAATCGTCTGATTCGGTGCAAAATCTTCGGTGCAAAATTGGTGCAAAATCGATTTCTTGATTTCTTGATTCGGTGCAAAATCGATTTCTTCGAAACTATTGATGAACGATAAATCGTCTGATTCGGTGCAAAATCTTCGGTGCAAAATTGGTGCAAAATCGATTTCTTGATTTCTTGATTCGGTGCAAAATCGATTTCTTCGAAACTATTAATGAACGATAAATCGTCTGATTCGGTGCAAAAATCTTCAGAAGCTTTGCAGTACAGAACAGATATAGCCTTGAGATAAAAGGTATGAGCAGCGAGGGCTTTATAATACAGTTTTCAACTCATAACTGTTTTCAGGTCATTCATTGTGGTTCCTTCTATTCAAACTTCAGCCTCAGAGATCAGCTCTTCTGAACCACTGCACTCCATTTTAAGACCAATCGCAGTCATAAAATTCACTAAAGTATGAAGACAACCATTCTGAGGAAAGTGGCAGAATATTCAGCCGGATTTACTACTCATGTATAATTTCCGGCATGTACAATTTCATATACAGCCTGGTCGCATATGACAACGATGTAATTCAGAGTTCTCTGGCAGTTTTTCGGAAAGTCTTAACGGCTCCTTTCACACTCGTTGGGTTAGAGGGAGAGTGGGGAACTTCTGGTTAGTTCTCACTAGATTGCCCAAACTTGGTAACAGGAATATCCGCCTTGTTATCAAATGCAGCTGATAAAAAAAAATGAAACCAAAATATGGTTGAGATTCTGCTGAGCCACTTGACACTTTCATGAGCCACAACAATAATAGCTATGAAAATAATATTTTATTGACGCATAAATATTTAGATTTCCATAAAAACTGCTTAGACATAATTTTCAGATACATTACAACAAGATATTCGTAAAAATGGTATAAAGTAATTGCAAAAATTTAAATAAGGACTCATTGGGTAGCCAGAATGTTGAAAAGCTTCAATCTGTGAATAGCTTTGAAAGAGCATGTTAGGTAAGCTATGCACTCTGATTTCCATGGCAGACGTAATTAAGCATTCTGAAGTTAGTGCAGCATTAACAGCTGCCACTAATGCCACAGTAATGAAAAAAAATTCTATAAAAACAACTTTGCTAGAATTTTTCATACACATTGCAACAAGTTGTTTGCAAACATGGTATAAAGCCATTGCAATAAGTCAAAAAAGGGCTTTTGATGATTTTATATTTCGTTCTTGTTTCATTGGGTAGACAAGACGCTGAAGACCTATCATCCATTTTTGACCTAAAAGATTAAATACTATTGTCTTTTTTAAGGGGCGGTTACTAAACTTTACTAAACTTTAAAAAGATACTGAACTTTTTCAAATTCTAAGCGTTGGGACAAGTATTGGTTTATTAAAAAAAAGACCCATATAAGAAACTAAAATTCACATTTTGCAATATTTTTGGGCTAGCATTGAATACAATCGTCTATTTGTGATCAAAGTTTACATTAAACGGTAAAAATAATATTGAGTCCAAGATTACTTTGCTTTGTTTAAGGAATAAAATGAAAAAGAAAATGATTTAACAGTTTTTTTTTTATTTGTGACTTATTTTTACCCAGGTGAAAAAAAAGTCAGACAGAAAGGAAGGCATTTACAATTTAAGCCATATTAAGGCACGCTAACTGACATACAAATGCTGTCATCAGATAGTCAATTAAGGGGCGAAAGCTGTCCAAGTCACTTGCCTATCTCTTCAATGTTAAAGAAATTTTGTTTGTTTAAAGAAAAGGATATATTAGAAAACTTAAATTGTGGTTTACCTGATTCGGGAGACTAATGGCTATCATTTGGTCGGATTCACTTTTTTTTCTTATGCTCTCTCTATTTTTAAAATGACTTTTTTATACAAAAATTCTCTTGGCTTAGTTCGAGAAAATGATATTAACAACTTTAATAAAATTCATACAAGCACGTAAATTTTTTTTAAGGCGAACAATTTGCTTAGACAGTTAATGTTGATTTTACTCAATTAAAGCCCTTTTTTATCCTTTGTTTTTTTTTTCGCTGCAATCGATTTGGACTTACTGAGCCCTCAAGTTGAACAAGGGTTGTTTAATTTTCGGGTCAGTGTTTCAATTAACAGGCGTCGTGTCTTGTGCATGATATCACTGAACTTCGATGAACATCCTGTATCCTGTGTGGCGTAGTGCAAAACCCATTGAAATATATCAAGGAATTAAGCAGATTCTATCCAACAGATTGAAAAACTTTTTGGGTTATGGGTGAAAAGCGCAATAACACAAGACTTGGTTTAATTAGTATGGAAGAAGACAGGGAAAAATTAAAACAAATATAGCCTACATGAGATGTGGAACACCAAGACTTCCAAAGTATTTGCTGGACTTGGAGGAAGTATCTATGCAAGGGGAAATCATTATAGAACTACCGAGACTAAAACCAGTACTTGTCTAGAATCAGGTAAGTGCGCAATAAAAGACAGCATTGAAATGTCAAACATACTATTGATAAAGATGTTTCCGCTGACTACTGACGTATAAACAAAATGTTTCTCACTTCGGGAATTATATTTAAAATTTAGATTTTTCGGGGTTTAGGGGGACTAAAAGGTACCTAGGTTGTTCTATGTTAGGTTACGTGTTTAATATATGCTATGCTTTACCCCCCCCCCTCTAATATGTAAATATATAGCCCAAATTTGTTTCAGAACTAATTTTATTTTTATCCCATTTTGTTTTATTTCATTTGTATTAACGAAACTTCACTTACTGGAATCTAGACATGTACCCTAAAAACAATAACAGCTGGCCGCCATTTAACATCTGAAATCTTGAACAATGCTCGTTGGATAGTCAATGTGCCTTATTTTCTGTAATCTTGTAATCAAACATATTAATGTACGGATTTTTAATTTTACAGAAAAATATCATGGTTTCCCAGTCCTGACTTTAAAGATGGTTACATTAACCCCCCCCCCCAAAAAAAAAACAACAAACAAAACAAAGAATTGTCGAGGTTCAGAATAATTTAACGCTTGTGCTGGAGTGCTATTTTGGGGGTATTTCCCGTCCTAGATTTGAAACTGCTGTTTTTTAAGTATTTTTACGAAGAAAAAAAAAAATTCTGTGCTTGTATAATATAGCCTCAACCAAATATTCTTCATCTAAGTAGAACCTGTTTCTGACGCTCATTCCTAAAGAAACATACCTAAGTATGATAAAAATACAACACTTTAGAAACAAATTTGGGCTATATATTTGCATATTAGGGGGGGGGGGAGCAGTTACCGTGTAGCGGGCCTGCATGCCGAATGTTTTAGGTACAATTATTCTGCATATCAGAGACAACGCTAATGTGTTGCCTATAGTAAAGGCCATGCGGGTCCAATGTTGTTTTTTTCCCAGAGGCGCTTCTTATAGAAGGGGTCGTCGTATAAACTTCAAAGGGGACTCATTCGATCGGAAATCGAGAGTTCTAGTCCCCTTATTAAGAGACAAAAGTTATCGGAGGGCAACTACCCCCCCCCCCCCAAGGCCTTTTCCCCGAAAATACATCTGATAAAAAAATTTGAGGTAACCATTTTGTTAAAAATAGTTCAAAGATCATATAACAAAACTCCTTTACGTATGGCCATTTCGTTAGAAATAGTTCAAAGGTAAGATAAGAAAAACTCCTGCGTTGACGCAACCCCCAGGGCCCAGGGCAGGCGTTTCAGTATTGCTTCTATGTTTCTTATGGACGGTATGCTCGTATAAACTTCGGAGAGATCTCATTTGATTGGAAATTGAAATTTCTAGTTCATTTTTTAAGAGTCAAAAGAGATCAGAGGGCAACTATTCCCACCACGCCCCTTTTCCCTCAAATGGATGCAATAAAAATTGTTGAGACTGCCATTTTGTTAAAAATATTTCAAAGATCATATAACAAAACTCCTTTACGTATGGCCATTTCGTTAGAAATAGTTCAAAGGTAAGATAAGAAACACTCCTGCGTTGACGCAACCCCCAGGGCCCAGGGCAGTCGTTTAAGTATTGCTTATATGGTTCTTATGGACGTTATGCTCGTATAAACTTCGGAGAGATCTCATTTGATTGGAAATTGAAATTTCTAGTTCATTTTTTAAGAGTCAAAAGAGATCAGAGGGCAACTATTCCCACAACGCCCCTTTTCCCTCAAATGGATGCAATAAAAATTGTTGAGACTGCCATTTTGTTAAAAATAGTTCAAAGTTCATATATAAAATCCTCCGGGGTCGACACAACCACCCAGGGCCCGGGGGCAGAAGTTGCAAGTTATGCCTTGGGGGTATATATTGTTCTTATGGCAGGGATGCTCGTATAAACTTCAGAGAGGGCTGATTTGAATGGAAATTGAAAGTTCTAGTTCAATTTTTATGAGTTAAAAGAGACCGGAGGGACCCTAGCCCCCCCCCCCCCCAAGCACTCTTTTTCCCAAAACCCATCCGATACAAATTTTGAGATAGCCATTTTTTTTTAAATAGTTCAAAAAAAAAAAAATTTAAACAAGAAAAACGGGTTTTAATTTTCTATAAAGCAGTGAAATACAAAACAATTAAGTATACACAAATGCTCCGAATATTTCGGCCCCACGTCCGGGATACTTTCTCAACGGAAAAAAAAAATATAAAATGAAAAAAAAAAAAATTTCTTTTTAAAAACTTAACTTACATAAAAATAAAACATACTAAACACATAAAGAGAAAGAAAAAAACAAAAGAAAAATATAAATAAATAAGAAACAAAACTAACATATTAAATAAACACTTCCATGCACTGAATGTCAATAATGATTCAACTCGCCTCCTCACAGTATATAAATTGAAATCTATCAAAAATGAAGAATATATTTATACTAAGACCAAAACAATAAAAGGTCAACTGACCCCCCGGCCCATAATTAATCCCTAATTAAATTTCACAAGTTCATCAACCAATTTATGAATTATAAATTGAACGGATTCGTTTGGTTGCAAGCTTAGCTGCAGTTCGTTTACTTTTCCCATCATTTAACCCATTCTGACCTTTGTTCGCAAGGTCATCTTTCGTTTCAGAACTGTTATTAAAATCAGTACTGGTTGAATATCTTGCCTGCATTTTAATTAAACTATTATAAATTGAATTGATCCTAAATTCCCCTTCATCTTTATTGACACTAGTACCCCCATATAATTATCTTTTTTATTTCTATAATTTCCCTGAAGCTTTGTAGAAGTCCTACATACGTATCTACTATTTTTGTTTGATCAAATAAAATACTGTGATGAGGAAAATTATAAAGATGGTCTGCAACAGCTGACTCAAACGTTTCTTGTGTTTTGTTTTGTTTTAGAGCGCAATCTATTGCATCAAGTTATCTAGTTATCAAGAAAAAGTTAAGAACAAAGATATTAAAGTTTTAAAAGATTTAAAAAAAGATGATTCTCTAATAATAACGAAAGCGGATAAGAGCAATACAGTAGTAATCCTAGAAAAAGATGATTATGATAGTAAAATAGAAACAATTCTAAGTGATACTTCAACATATAAAAACTTAACTCGGACCCAACTGAATTGTATGCTAAAAGATTAAGAAAAGATTTAGAAGACCCTCAAACAAATGGAAGTATCACACCCCAGATGTATCACAAGTTCTTTCCAAGGGGATCAGTTAGCCCTAGAATATATGGTTTGCCAAAAATACATAAAACTGGCATCCCCTTAAGACCTATTGTTTCAACAACCAATTCACCAATGGTAAAAATCGAGAAATGGGTAGCAATGACACTTAAATAATTATTATATCCCCAAAATTCGTATATAAGAAACTCGGAATTTTGAAAGATAAACTTATACGTGTAGAAATATCAGAAGAATCTAGATTGTTCAGTTTTGATATAAAATCCATGTATACGTATGTTCCTTTTGATAAATCGTTTAGTATTTTATCCAAAAAACTTGAGGAACGAAAAAATGAGATAGAAGAATTATCTTCGGGAATTGAACTGGAAACTATATTAAATTTAGTCAGAATAACTAGCAGATATACTAACTATTTCAAGTTTAGAGATAGTGTTTACCGTCAAATGTGGTGTTGATCAAGGGAGGGGCGTTAAATGCCATTGTTATAAAATATTTATGTAGAATATGTAGACAATTTAGCAATAGGAACATATTTTTTAAAAATTTAATTTTGTGGCTGATGCATTAATGATATTTTAATTATACTTAAGTAAGTGGATTCAGAAATTGAAGGTATCTTGAAACATTTAAATAATTTGGGAGAAGAATTGATTTTTACAATTGAAAAGGAAACAGAGAATAAGTTACCGTTTCTAGATATTTTGATCCATAGAAATAATAACGAACTAGCACTTTCAATTTACCGTAAACCGACTAATAACAACCGTTATTTGTCTTTCACATCAAATCATCCGATCCAGGTAAACAGGGGTGTGGTTATTTCTTTAGTTGATAGGGTATTAAAATGAGTATCACCAGGATACATAAGAAATGAACTAATTTTTATTAAGGATATTCTAATAGGTAATGGCTATCCGGAAAATATGATTTCTCAAATAATTGAAAAAAGGAAAAAAAAGTTGACGGAACCAAAAATATTGGAAGAAGATAGGTCAAATGAAGAAACAAATTACATAACTTTGCCTTTTATCCCAATATTATCACAAAAATTAAGAAGAGAATTAAAAAAACATAATATAAATACAGCATTTAAATCAGGACATAATATAAGCTCGTTGTTAAATGAAGGGAAAGACACGGTACCGAGAAATTTGCAAAAGGGAGTTTACAAAATTCCATGTTCTTGTGGTAAATTTTATCTGGGAAGAACGCAACAAACTTTAGAAAATAGGCTACAACAACACAAGAATGCAATAGATTGCGCTCTAAAACAAAACAAAACACCAGAAACGTTTGAGTCAGCTGTTGCAGAACATCTTTATAATTTTCCTCATCACAGTATTTTATTTGATGAAACAAAAACAGTAGATACGTCTGTAGGACTTTTACAAAGCTTCAGGGAAATTATAGAAATAAAAAAGATAATATCTGGGGGTACTAGTATCAATAAAGATGAACGGGAAGTTAGGATCAATTCAATTTATAATAGTTTAATTAAAATGCAGGCAAGATATTCAACCAGTACTGATTTTAATAACAGTTCTGAAACGAAAGATGACCTTGCGAACAAAGGTCAGAATGGGTTAAATGATGGGAAAAGTAAACGAACTGCAGCTAAGCTTGCAACCAAACGAATCCGTTCAATTTATAATTCATAAATTGGTTGATGAACTTGTGAAATTTAATTAGGGATTAATTATGGGCCGGGGGGTTAGTTGACCTTTTATTGTTTTGGTCTTAGTATAAATATATTCTTCATTTTTGATAGATTTCAATTTATATACTGTGAGGAGGCGAGTTGAATCATTATTGAAATTCAGTGCATGGAAGTGTTTATTTAATATGTGAGTTTTCTTTCTTATTTATTTATATTTTTTCTTTTGTTTTTTTCTTTCTCTTTATGTGTTTAGTATGTTTTATTTTGATGTAAGTTAAGTTTTTTTTAAAAGGAAAATTTTTTTTTTTTTCATTTTATATTTTTTTTTCCGTTGAGAAAGGCTCCCGGACGTGGGGCCGAAATATTCGGAGCATTTGTGTATAATTAATTGTTTTGTATTTCACTGCTTTATAGAAAATTAAAACCCGTTTTTCTTGTTTAATTTTTTTTTTTTTTTAATGGAAAAGCAGTGTGGTCTAAGAAATTATTTAAATAGTTCAAAGGTCAGATAATAAAAACTCCGATGTCGACACAACCCTCCCCCCCCCTCTGGGCAGTAATTGAAAATATGCTTCCGGCTGATATTTCTGGGTCATTTAATGTTTTTGATCATCTAATTCTTATCAGCAATTGGAGTTCCCTGTCTATTAATAATATTGCTAAAGCATTTGTTCCAAGTTGTCTTTATTTGAATAATGATAAGTGCAACTACCCTACTGATGCCTCATTCTCCCCTTTCTTTCGCTTAGTTTGCAAATGTTTTTGTGTCTTCTCTGTTGTACAATTAGGGTGCTGGGCACAAATACTGTTACCAATGGAACTATCTTTAAACTCTTGGTTGGTTTCTGACTCCAGGATAAAGATTCAGGATGGTAACTCAGATTGTTTGAAACAAAGTAATATTTAATTGTTAAAATTTATACAAATTAGCTTCAGCTTTCTGCCATCTTTTAGTTCTTGATTTTTCTGGGTTTCACTCTCTGAAATTTTTTTTGCGTATTGAGTATTTCCTGTACTGCAAATTCTTTCTTTTTATCCTTCCTTCCCATGGTACAGTAAAATCCTGTGGTAGAGCAGTGGATTAATTTCCGTTTTGTAATGCGGGGCCCCGGTCAATCCCGGGTAATGCTTGTTACCAGTCCCTGCAAAAAAACAAAAAACAAAAAAAAACGGCAGTATAACCGTAGACAAATGTCAATGCCCTACGTGCCATCAGTCGTTCTGGGGGATCTTCATCCTTTATTCATGGTACACTAATAGGAAGATTCGAGTAAATGATGTTTTTAGAAAAGTCGCTGTGCTAAGTACAAAGCTTTTGCATATTAGCAATAATAAGTTGCCACCGTTCCACTGTCTTGAAAGTATAATATTTGTCATTAGTTTTTTCTCTTTATTTTTTACCCCGTTGCTTACTTTGTTATTGTTAGTGGGGGAAAATGACAATATATTAGAAATTATTATCCTCTAGCCTCTATATATGATGTCATCACCGTAGTTAGTCATTTTATGCCACTTTAGAGGCTACCATTTGAGATGTTACCGTATTTTAACTAAGGGTGAGCAAAATACATCTTGACAAAGGCATAGTTGTCCGTACGAAACCAAAGGATCCATGTAATACTTCTTGGTTTCCGTGAGCAAAACACAACATCGACTATATACCCCAGTTCCTATAATTTGAAGCCAGGGATAATTACAAGGACCCAAAAGTCACATGAGAAAGTTTAGTGCCACTTATTTGGAAACCAAAAGCTCAAGCTATCGACCTTAAAAGCCTAAGAACAAGACTTTCTGCTATCAAAGAGGTCCTTGATCTGGTCGCTACCCCTAATTTTATAAATTGTTTCTTATAATTACCTAGTAGCTTGAAGCCTGTCTTTTTATCAGTCCCTGCACCAATAGCTCCCTTTTTTTCAAGTCTGAACCTTTTCTAATCGCAGACGGAACAAAATTATCATGAATATGTGGGGAACTACGAACCTTTTAAAGTCCCCGCTCTTTTTAGAGCGGGGATTTAGTAGGTTTAGAATAAACCTACTAAAAGATTAATTAATGTTTAACTTATATCTTTTGTAGTATAAAAAAAATATATCCAGATGGTGATCGCAAAGCGTTTTCTTTGCTGATTGTCTTTAAAAACATCTGATATAAAATTCTAATGTTTAAGTTCTATCTTTCTTCTAAAACATAAGATTTTGTATCCAGCCTGCAACTGCAACTTGCATCAGAGGGACAAAATACGAATATCCTTGGATTCATTACTCTCAAAATCGATCCATTCATCCAGTAATTGCAGTGATAGTAATTGCAATTACTATGATAGTAATTGCAAATTTTCTTAATTTTATTTCAAAAGGTTATCAGTTAGTTCTTAGGATTAGAATAATACCATTGAACAGTTTTCTCTTTTGGTCAAAAAAAGAAAATCCTTCGGATCCAAAAATTTTGGCATGATCTGATTTCCTAGAATGTATAGGGTTTTCCACTTTCTATTTAAATTCAAAAGTATATGTCTTTATCTTTATATTGATCATGGCTGCAGCGATAGATGCACCGCAGTAAAGAGGAACCACAGCCTATAGGAACCAAATTTTTAAGAATTTTTTTTAGAAAACAGGTCTAGAAATAAAAATCAGGGATGGTGTTTTCCCTCCTTGGAAAATCCTTCTACAGGAAATCCATCCCCCGCCATACCCGCCCTCCTTGAAAATTTCCACCATACGTGAAGTACGGCATCACAGAGAAATCACAAAACATGTAGCTCAAAATGTTGATTAGGTGTCCTAAGAGGTATCTGATAACCCCATGCCCTCTCACTTTCCGTTTTTGGTTAAATCTCGGAAATCACTAATAAATTTGTCGTCCAATTTATTTCCGCATAGCTTATTAAAAACTCCTTATTAAAACTTGGAACTTCTAGAGATGCATCCTTTCTACTTTTCCCTCCCCCCCATAAATCCCATTAATCTTATAAATTTGTATAATCTCTTTCTAGGCTTCAGAACTAAGGGGACTGAATCCCCCCCCGCCCTACTGGTAAATACAGCCAAGAGACTGACACAACTTTGTGCTGATGTATTGGCCCCTGTTTGCTTTGAACCTTCGATTACATTTTTTCTTGCAATTTTATTTTCTTTTCTTATCATCTCTTTTTCTTAATTTCTTTTTCCTTTTTTCTTTTTTTCATTTTCACGCAACAGTGCTTTTAGAGAGCCGACATTTATTCCCCCCTCCCTCCCGGAAATTACACTCCCCCCCCCCTCGGCTGGTTGGTCTCACTTTTGACTTATAGAAGAAAAAAATACTAGAACTTTCAATTTGTGACGTAATTGGCGCACTCCGAAGTTTCTGCAACTTTGAGGTGGACGTGCAGATGAGGAGGGGCAGGCCCCCTTCATATACGGAATAAATTCTGCTAATTTTTGGGTTTAATGTTACTCTTTACTTTCATAATAACAGCTTAGAGTAGAAATATTCCCAGAAATAAAGAGGATTAAATATTAATTTCACATCTCCCTTCCTCCTTCCCTTGTTTGGCAAAATATTTTTAAGGTCCAAACAAATTTTACTGTCTTATGTGAATTCCTTGTTGTTTTGCAATTCCAAACATTTGCATATAAGGGCTTTAAACCTCTGTAATGGGGTTCTCTGATTGTTTTTTTAATTAGGTAGAGAGGTAGATGCCTTAAAGGGTGCTTAATGAGGGTATGCTTCATGAAAAACTGTTGTAATTTGTATTAGTAAATCTGAAGTGTATGTGCAATGTGTCTTGTGTCATAATTAATTAAAACCGTTTTATGGCAAAAATTTATAGTAATCTCAGATTTTTTTAAATCTTATTTTTCATAGTATTACTTTTTTTAATTATGTTAAAAGATTTTCATCAGGTTTCTAATGGATAGGTAATATATTAAAGCTGAATTTTTTATAAGGTGGATGACAAATTGTACTCTCAATTTAGATAATCCAACTTTCTTGTGCATTTTCTTTCTTTTTTTTGCATGCGCGTTTTTTCTGTGATGCAGACCCATTTTCCAAGATTCTGCTCTCGGTATTATACTCGGTATAATAAATACAAACCATGTTTCTTACGAGGGGTAACAACTGGGCATTTTGAGGGAAACCTGGAGGCATGAGGCACGGAGGTATGCCTCCGGAGGCACGCCGGAGGCATATTCCAAAGGGCGCAACATGTAAATATATACAGCTTGCCTGTTATTCGGTATCTGTCGAATATTTCAGCACCTTCAAAAGCGATCTTTTAAAGCTTGGAAAAAATCATTTACAGGTTTGTTTGGCAAGAAAAAGAGCCCCCAAGACTGAAAACAACTGATATGTACCTAAAGAAGAAGAACGGAGGACTACAAGTTGTTGATATTCATGCAAAAACTAGGTAACCCTACGATGGCACTGATGGTGTCACTTTTTCCTGTTAGACATGCAGCGTTGCCACCAGCTCTACAATAAAATTCCGATTTTTTTTCAGAAAAAATTCCAAAATTTCAAAAAAAAATCTTGGAACACGGTTTTTAAGTTATACAACATAGGGTTGCGCAGTAATGTCGTAAAAAACAAGGTGCGAGATTCAAAGTACAGTCAAAAGTGGGTTCTGGTTGTAACTAACAACTGATTGTCAATATTCCTAGTATTATTTCGACGTGAAATCGGTATGGTGGATTAGTAAGATCTACGTCAAATATTTTACGCCAAAAGAATTCGGCAAAGTTACAAAAAAACATGTCTACGCATCCACGTTTCATCCTTATTTGAATTTCCCGCCCAAGAATTGACGTTACGCTTCGCAGCCCTATTCAATATGACTTGACCAGCTATAAATGTTGCCTTTTATCACGTCTTCACATGCCCCTTTCTCTTTTATCATACCTGCTTTTCTGTTTAGTGGCTGTGCCAAGACGCACCCTTGGATTTCGGATTCTTAATTGTACTAAAAAAAGGAATCTGCTGCTTTGACACGAAAGAATCTGGAAGACACACAGATCCCTTTTTCCCGAATGTCCTTAGAATCCAACACTCTTGGTATTAAACACAGGCCTTTGGGTATTTGAAGAGAAAACTGTAAAGCAACAGTCAGAAAAACTGTTACTACCGAGTTATTAGTAAAAAGCGCTAAGTAAAGCAACCAACTAAAAAAAATAACTAGTTTCTCAGATATTTATTGGTACATTTCAGTAATCATCTCGATAATCACAGCTCAAATGACAACCCTAAGAAACTGCACAAATGAGCTTCAGTAAATCAAACTAAGCTCGGTTAGCACAAGTACAAACACTAAGTCTTCTACTAATAAGTCTTCTGCTTAGCATAACAAGTTATCCGGTCATATTCATTGCTTCCGCTTCTCTAAATCATGGAATGCATTCAAGATTCATAAAATTATATCAAGAACTCAAGCAAATGGGGGACGAGGGGCACACGCACTTGACCTGGAAGGATCAGCCCAGCCGTGGGTGGCCTCCTCGTCCGTAGGAGACATGGTTCAAGATTCTGTTCAGTTCTGTGCCCTCATGCACGTCGGTTATTTTTGGTTTTTTGTTGTTGTGTTTGTTGTATTTTTTTTTTTTTGTTGATTAAGGTTTGTCGCAAAAAGGGCTGAAAAAAAAGAAAAAAAGAAGGAAAAAAGTGCCACCACAAGAATGGGTTTCTTGTGGACGGAGGACGCCCAGTCAACGGGAGACCATATAATTTTTTTTTGTATTAAAAAATTTTAAAGTTGTAAGAGTAAGCCTTTTGGAAGACCACTTTTAAAATTTTAATTCGTATTAGTGAAATTTTAAGTAGATGAATTTGAATAAATTTAAGAATACATTCCACCAGAAAAGCGTCTCCTATAGGGGGAGGGACACCCCGGAACGGGGGGAGCGATAGATATTTGGCAAGAAAAAAGTTAAATGGTAGCTGGCCTTCATGTCCACTAATACATTGACTTGTATATAATAATTTTTTTTTTTTTAATTTAGGTGATATGATAATGTGTAAAGTTTTAAGATTTATATGTTTTTGTATTAAAATATCACCGAGTGGAGAGGAGGAGAGGAGGGAAAAAAATAACAACTACCTCTGATAAATGTTAAACAAAATTTCTTCTGTTGACACACTGAACATGGTGAGGGTGGTGGTTATGGTCTTGAGGTCAGTTTTGGGTTTAGGTGCCATTTTTAACATGATGGTTGCAACGCTGACGAGACATCAAAAAAGTGGAACCCTTTCTTCTGGATAAATGAATTGAGCTTTGTGAAGACGTCTGAGTCAAAGCAAAATACAATGTTGGTGCCGATTTCCATAGAAACGGGTTCTGCTGAATACATGATATGCAGGCTGAAGTCACAGTAACCCTGGTCTACAAATGTGGCAGTTGATGTGAGATCAGCATTCAGCCGGAACTCCTGGCAGAGAATTCCTATGTCGTCAGGGAATGGCATCGCCATATTCTGCGTGTCAACAGAGTGGCATCTTCGCCCAGATAAGTAGCCAAACTGTTTGACCCGCCCAACTATTACTCTCTTTCCCCTGCCAACCGGTCTTTAAATTCACCATTCACCGATACGCAATTCCGATTTCACACCGACCTCTGCATTGGTTTGTGGCGACTCACGTAGTCCTACTCGTCGGCCCTGGACCATCACCCGTTTTAATCGGTCAATACTCAACTTCTCAGAGCTTTCCCTCAGAAGTCACACCAGCGTGGATTTTTTTATTGGTGTTATGGAGCCGTCAGTAGTCTTGACAAGACAAAACCTAGAATTCTGTATGTTCGTCACAGGCTCACTAACCCAATTTTTCTCAACTTAGTGTTTCACACAGTGAGCAATCACTGGTAAATCTTCAAATGCAACCAAATGTTGACGGCATATTCTGACCGAAATTACCCCTTATTATGTCATTTTCCTTGTGTTTTCCATAATTATACAAACTTTCTTGTGTTCTAACAATTGTACTAATTGCAAATAAACAATAACATATTTAATATTTCCATAAAAAGCTGATTCTTAGACTGAATGTTATAAATAGTTAGGCTCTTGCACTTTCGTTATTGACAAGGATCGTTATTTACTTACCATTCATTACTATGGAGAATGTTTTTTTTTGTTTTTTTTGTTTTTTTTGTTCCAACCAAATCATATAGAAAAAAAATTTGTGGAAAACTGGTTAGGAGTTACTCAGTCACAAATTAGAACTTACATTTTCCTTATTGTGGGTCAGAATCAACTGGCAGGCATCCAACAATGGGGCAACAAATATTTTTTCCATGGTTTTTACCTATTCTGATTTTCCTTTGCTTTTCTTATAATTACTTTATAGTCCCAAATTTCTAGGGGGGAATGCCCCCCCCCTGCCCTTCCTTGCCGGCATCCAGGACGTAGGCCACAATATTAAGGTTCTCGTATAAAGTTGAGACAAATTTCGATTTTTCAGGTTTATTGTGATGATTTTCATCTTCTATTTTCTTCAGTGGTTGGTATCGCTAATTTCGGCAATTTGTTGAAAGATTTCTTATCCAAACTGAACATTATAATAAAAGAAATATCTTAATTCATTACGCTCAAAAAGTTTCTACCTAATGGGAGTTCATTCAGTATAACTCCCTCTCTCCTAATTCCAAGATATATCGCTAGACTATGCCAATTTTTTTTTTCAAGAAATTGTTATTTGGTAATAACAAACAGCTGGAGCACCAGAATCACCCTGTATTTAGATACCCTTCCTCTAGGCCTAGCCTATATTTACACATCATGGTATAGCCTATTATTTAAGCAGGCTGGGCCCCCCACCCCCACACAAAAAAAAACTGTCACTTGCCCTAACTCTATACCTATGCTTGGCTTACCTAAAATTTGGTTCTTCTTGATCTGGGCCCTCCATATCAGCAAAAGTACATCAGAATAATTTCAAACAACGGCGAGAATCAGTGCTGCCAGCTTCTGGTGCGAATTCCCTGTTAAGTCTAAAAAAATCCCTAATTTTTAAACAAGCAACGAGGCCGGGTGTCTCAGAGGCACGGAGGCATGCCGGAGGCACGGAGGCACAGCCAGAGGCACGAAGGAAGGGACACCTGCGCCGGTCAGTTATTAGCCCCTCGGTTTCTTAGTTCATTTCATATTTGTTTTCATTCTTTTAGAAACTATATATTTTAAGTGACTTGTTTCAGTTCACAGGGCTGAACTGCCCTGTGAACTTTTTAAAACCTGGACTTTTAAAACTGAACTTTTTGAAACCTGGTTTTTAAAATGAATTGTGGTTGTGGTTCATAATAGGGCGCTTCACAAAAAGCTGTTGTAATTTATATTAATCAACCTGATGTGCTAGTTTAATTTGTATTATTTCATAATTAGATGCATTTCTTTTATTGTGAAAACAATAGTGTTTTGACCTTTTATAATGTTTTTTTTAAGTCGTGACTGACGATTTTCATCCGATTCCTAATGGACAGGTAATCTGATTCCTAATGGATAGGTAAACTAAATATTCCGTTAGGTGGTGGAAACATTGTGCTATCAATACCGTCCTAAGTTCTTATGCATTTTCAAGCTTGTTTTTTGTGGTCAAGTAAGATTTTTTTTTCATGCAATGAATATTAATATTTTAGAACAGTATTTCAATATAACTTGTTTCAGTTCAGAAGACTTAAATAATTAGCCTTTTTTTAGTCGGTTGAGCTATTTGAATGAGCTTCGTCAAGATAAACTGGTAAAGTTTTTTCTTAATCAGCTTATGTGCTGGTACCCCCTCCAGAAGAGATAGGCCGGCCATACTGCCAATATGATCTTATTCTTATAAATAGAAACCTGATTCCATATTATCTTGTGGTGAAAACTATTTTTTCAAAAAAAAAATTAGAAAAATTACCTTAATCATAAACAAATTTATACAAATGAATCTTTCCATGGTAAGTGAGGTGGAGCAGCTTCATTCATTCCATCCCTGGACCTTAATCTTTATATTCTCCTTCCATTGGGATTCTCTATTTTGTCTGCTGAATTGTGTACCGTCCACCTTGCCCTAGATGTTTTATAGATTATTGTTTAGAGTCTGAAAGTATTCTCTCTTTAACTGACTCCTAATCTGCATTAGCCTACATTTGCTCTTAAGTTTAAAGAGAATTGTTGATGATAAGGGCACACTTCTTGTGTGCGATCACACAAGAAGTGGGATTTTTGTATCTTGAGCAAGCCCCTCCCCTCCTTTGTCATGGATTAAAATTTGTTTAGTGTCATATCGGAAAAATCTAAATATTGCTTATTGCAAGGTCTAACAACTTAGGGTACTTGTGCATAATATGGTACCCACAAAAGAAGTCAAGTTTGGTTAATGCTAATAAAAAAAAGAAGAAAAGATGAATATATAATAGTTTAGAAACAAATTTTGGCTGTATATTTGCACATTAGAGGGAGGGTGGGGGTAAAGCATAGCATATATTAAATACGTAACCTAACATAGGTACCTCCCCCCTAAATCCCCAAAAAACAACAGTTTTAATATTGTTAACTCAATAAAAACCATGCCTTGCATTCCATTTCTCTATTATAAATACCCGTTTGGCGGGTTTCGTGTCTGGTTTCCTTGATACAGTTATAGCGGTGGGTACCAGATAGTGCACAAGTACCGAATTTAGCTACAGAAATAGGGTAGGCCTACCATAGAGGCAGGCAAATGAAAAAAAATATATTTGTTTGCGGTTTGAAGACTTCTTGTATCCGAGTTTTGTGTTTTATGTTAAAGCAATGGTAGTATAGGGGCTAGATCAAAATTATATATGGAAGCTTTATTACCCCAAATTCTCGACGGAGGAAGACCACACAATATTGCAATCCGCGAGCCTTTCCTAAACGAGTTGACGGGTAAATAAAACTGCATACGTGGCTTCAAAGATAATGTATTTCAGGATTAGTGTTTATATACTGCATGCACTAAAACAGTCTCAAATACTGAAAACGAATGCATTTATACATATGTATGTTATTACTATTCATTGGTTATAAATTTACGCTTCTTAGCTGTCCTTGTCATTGAAATTTTCCTGTCTAGATTATGCTGATTTTATTCGAAATTAACAAAAATTTGCTTTTATTTTGAAGGTCAGTCTTGCCCAAAAGATAAAAGGAATCCTCCATGTGTATGAATTTTCTAGCCCCTTCATACATAAAACGATGCGCGATTTCGTTAGGAGTACAATTGCTTCTGTCACGGAAGAAGGAAATATAGCCCAGGACTTAGTCAAAGCTCTAAAAGTAATTGTGTTGCTTACAAGTACCACAAACTATCAAAATCTGCGAGCCAATTCTTAACGGATCGAAGGCAGGGGCGTAATTTACTATGGGGCAGGAGGGGCAACTGCTCACTCGAGATTCAATTTTGCCCCCCCCCCCCTAAACCTCAGTTTGCCCGCCCAGCTGAAATTTAGTTTCTGCAAAAAATCATGTCACTAAGATAAGCCTGCATAATTCAAGTATCCAGAGAAACAGGCAGTTTATTCTAGTATATTTTTGCCTTTATGGTAATATATGGATCATTTTTCAGCTTTCCATGTCATTTTGATTTGATTTGGGAAAATTGACTTCATCTTTGCCCCCCCCCCAGGATTTTTGGCAAAATTACGCCACTGATCAAGAGGCAAATAAAATTGATTGCAAGACTTCTAAGCAAGACAGTATCTGTTTTTTTTAGGGGGGGGGAGGGGACGATCAAAAATTTGTTTGTATATATTTTGGTTGAGTTTTTACGAGTCTGACAAAAATTTCAGAGGGGTTAAACCACCTCTGGATACGGCCTTGCTTCTGAGAAAATATTTTATTTTTTAACCAGTAAGGCAAACCTAATGAAAAATCAAGTTTCGAATTAGGTTTTTAACGAAAGTTTCTTTTAGCTGCTCCAATATTTATTGTTTCAGCTAATTCCTTCCTCAGACGGTCCCCCCTCAAAAAAATCCTCCCCGCGTATGAAATTATCCTCAGTCAAAATAACATCATTTCTTAAAATTAACAGTTTATCTAAAATTATCTCTGACTCATTCTTTTCATTTTCCTCCGTCAAGGTACAAGGGATTTTGTATAGAAACATTTGCTCCAATGTATTCATTGAAAACTTCAACCAATTCTTACTCCCTTCTTACTAGTCAAACCAAACATTCTTGATGACAACTAGTCATCTGTAAGAGTTTGCTAAATATTAGATTCCTGTTAAAAAGTTACAGATTCTTGCCACTGGATTAAGTAATCTCTATGCTTTTAATTTTCTGGAAAAAGAAAATTCAGAATCGGTAACTCGGAAATTAATCAGCGAAGTAACGACCCTTAACAAAGAGACATAAAAACACTGCCTTAATAAATGTATGTCATTCCCTTTAAAAGCCGTTCATTTCCAAATCCACGTATTATCCAAGTTGAATTGTATACTTTGTGTGCGTGGACACCATTCGCCCCTTAAAGATATTTTGTAAAATACCTTCCATTGCTGATCAGTACCACATCAAGTACCGCCAATCCGAAAAAACACACCCATTGCAGCCACTTGATACCTTTGGAGCGTGAAAAATATACTTTGCAAAGGAGCGACTAAGTTAAACAGATGGTTGCCTATCTTTGAAATGATAGCCTTATTTATCTGAATTTCCCTTTGGTAACTTAATTTAACGTGTGATGAGAATTTTCCAAAGGAACTGTGGGGCGGAGGGATTATCGGTGGGTGGAATTTTCAACGGGAGGAAATTTGTCAGGGGGAGGGGGGCTTTCTGGTGCTAAACATATTCCCCCAAGAAAATTTCCCCGAAAAATCCTCTTTGGAAAATTCCCCCTGCAGAAAATTTTTCCCGAGAAATTACCTTGAAAAATTCCAACCTCCATGGAAAATTTCCTTCGGTGAATTTCCCCTTATAGAGAATTCTCCCTACATGCCAAATTGAGAGGCCACAGAGAAAACATAACAAATAAAATACGAAAAAAAAGAAGAAATTTAAGAATATTGTCTACTACCTATGTTCCAAAATACAAGCAAAATGTAAGCTGCAGAACATCCTGAAGTATTTATTTTTACATTTTAATTTTTTTTTCGTGTATTTGGGATTAATACTAGGAGACGAATCTCTACAAATTAAAAATTAGACGTCTAAATAGGGACAAGGGTGACAATTCATGAAAATGTAGGTGAAGGGGGTAAAATATATTGTTCAAAATGTAGGGAGGAGGCAATTTTGTTCACTTCTGATTTTTATTCGATGGAAAGATAAAATTAGGTATTTTTCAAAACCCAGGGGTAGTTAAGTCAATTTAAGGGGGAATCGCCTTCCCCCTCCTCCCATTTCATACACTTGGATAAGTATATGTCCCATTTTAAAAGAGACGATGGCCGATATTTTGGGTGAGGGTTGTTAATCCTTTCAAAGCAGCCAAGAACTACTGAATTTTACCATAAACATAGGGAAGTATAGGGCCTTGAACTAGTGTTTTCTTCGTGTATTCCACTGTATATGACTATTTCAATCAACAATCAATGTCATAGAATTGAAAGAAATACATAATGGTTGCTTAGATGAATTTGAAAAAAATAGATGGGTTTTGATTGTTGACAGTCAATCCATCTGGACATATTACTCCTTTTTAATAATGTTAGACATCCTGAAAGCTGGTATTGAAATTATTTTTTTTTAGGTAAAACTGATAATTTTTAATTATTAATCATTCTAAACTTCTAACGGCATCCTTCTCAAAAAATCTTTTTCGTACAATCTTCTTAAGAAAGTCTGAGAAATTTCCCCGATCGCGAATAAGGATGGTAGCCATCGTTTTCAAGTCATCTAAAAGTTTGTCGGCTTTCATCTTTGTGATCGTCAAAATTTAATTTAAATTTTGATTATACTTTCAATAGACAGTCCTTCTGAAACTTTTAGTTTCACTGTGGCAATGGTTCTTTTATTCGATTTTTGGCCTAGTCATTGCTAGGTACCAGATTACAACTAGTAACCCTAGTTACATAGTAGGCTACATTGAATTTGGCTCTAGGATTCGGATATATTTGAATGCATAAAAAACTGGTTAATTATCTGAAAAATTATGAGAAAACTCTCCTATGTGCCCGGTTCTTCCACTTAATAATCTATTGGTCTTAAAACCGTAAATAATATTCAACTTTTCGGGATATGTTTAATTCATTTCTTGGACACATAATAAAACAAGAGCTGTCAAAGCCAATACAATTTGAAACTAAATATAGGTATAATAGGGTGGTGAAGTAGATCAAATATTAAATTAGATATAAGAAACATGTTGTTATTTTCTATTTAGCTCTTCAGCAAACATACCAACACGCTAGTTGTATTAGCGAAAAGTTAAGTTAAGTTAATTAAGTTAACTTAAATTAAGTAAAAGTAAACGAAAAGTAAATTAAGTTAATATCCCACTAAATAATGGCATTTCAAGCTATTATTTGTCAGTATATTAACTTTTTTTCAGCCAAGCTGCTTAATCGAAAATTCTCTCTGTTAAGCCAGAAGTGGGGGGGGTGGGGTTCCAGAATCAAGCGGGGCCCACCCCCTTCAAATCCGAGTCCGGACACTTTTTTAAGCATGTAAGAGACATAGGTCTTAAGGAATGTCATATGGATGACGCAATTTCGTTTTAGTATTTCCATAGGATTAATCGGAGTGTGATTGGGATGTTTAAAAAGTAGCAATAATAGGGAATTAACAAGGGAAATGAAGCTACTAATCGCTCGCACCTCAAAACATCTATTTTCATACATTATTAATCTTAATGTATTTTTAGCGATTCAAGACAGAAGGAGTTTTTAAATTGTGTTAAAACCTAGGTATTAGAGACGCATCGTAAACGACATATCTAAGGGATTAAGCTTATTGTAAATAAAATTCCAATAATAAAAACAAATTTACAACAATATTAAAACAGCGAAAAAGCAGTTAAAAAACACAATAAACGAAAAATAAACGTGAAAAACATGACAAATGGAAAAAAACGTGTATAAATAGAAGAAAGGTATGGATCCTATCGGGTAATTTCAGGGGGAGCGGGCTTGTTGTTACGTCTTTCTTAGAAAAATGTCCTACCGTTTTGTAAAACTGTAAAAGAGAGAATTTAGTGACAATAGGAAAAAAAGGTTACTTCTAAGAGAAATGTGTTATCTTTGACGGAATAATTGCTGTTATTAGAAAATTTTATTACTCTTTAGAAAAACCTGTTACTTCCAAGAGAAATTTTATAGTATTAAGTAAAACTTTGTTAGTATTAAGGAAAAAGTTGTTACTTCTAAAAAAAAAAAAAAAATTAGTGTTAAGAAAGACTTGCTACTTCTAACAGAGAACTTGTTAGCTTAAATAAAAAATTGTCACTTCTAAGAGAGATTGTTTATGTTCACGGAAAGTTCATAAGTTAGTTAAGTTGAGTTTATTAATCCACATTTATAAACAAATAAATAAATTAAACAACACTTTCGCGCTTGAGAAAACCTATGAAGGTTAGCGATCGCGCAAAAATCCACGTAACTACTTACCTATTAACTCAACTATTTACATAAACGTCAACTATTTAATTTAAACTATCATAAATAAACCAAAAATAGATAAACTATAACCTTTATATAAAAAAGTGATAAAAAAAATACAAAAAAAATATAGAAAAATAAATAAATAACTGAATTCAAAATAATAATAGATAAATAAAATATAAAAGCAAAATAATAATATAAAATATAAAAGAAGAAAAATAATAACAAATCCAGTCTCCATCGCTCATTATACTAAACTCCTTCTCACCTTCCCCACCCTACCCCTCCAACCTTACCTTAGCACCTACCCACTCTTACCTTCCAAGCCCACCCGTACCTCTCCAGCTCCTCTTCCTCCCCCACCCAACCTACCAGCCATAATAAAATTTAACAAATCCCCCCGAAAAAATATTCTTTAAATTATTTTTAAAGTGAGGTACAGGTCTGCCGCTCTAATACTCAATGGTAACTCAATCCATACTGATCGACCCAGGTGTTTCATTGAAAATGAAGACCTGGTACCACGACGCAAATCAACAACTATATTATCACTTTGCCTAGGTCCATAATTATGCAGGTCACTATTAATTTGGTAAAAATTCTTAAAAACATAAGGGATTAAACCATTTTTACACTGAAACACAAATACTACAGCTTGGTAATCTCCTATCTGACCTACATTAAATAGCTTCAGGGACCTAAAACAAGCACATGTGTCATGTACATCCTGGACATACCTACCGATGGTTCTAACAGGTTTATTTTGTAGAACTTGCACTCTTCCATAGTTGCATAAGAAGATACTGCTCCATAGGAGGCAACTGTAGGAGATATATGAATAAACCAACGAAAAATAAATATAAAATTGGTTAAAAATACTCTTTGAGGGAGAAAGTGTTGTAGACATCAAAGTATTCCTAACCCACGGGTAATTTTTGATGAAATTGCGTCACTGTGACACTTCCATGCCAGATGGTAATCAAGATTAAAACCAAGGTAGCGGAGATGATCAACTTGCTGAACTAGATTACAACATAAAGTTACCTGGCCAGATACATCAAGTGGTGTACCAACTCTACAAAATGTCAGTAAAAAATGTCCTGCGAACATTTACACACAGTAGACTTAATGAAGTGAAAATCTCTAGCCTTTCCAATGCGAGGTTTGCTTTTCTCACTAGGTCCTTCACAGATGAGGCAAACACAGTTAAAACGGTATCATCAAAAAACGAGGTAAGACACACATCTTTCAAATAAAGGCGCATGAGATAAACATAGATTAAGTAAAGCAGCGGACCTAACACTGATCCCTGTGGTACTCCATACGCCACTGGAAATGCTGCTGAGCCCACGTAATTCAACACTACTTTGAGGGATCTCCCTGTGAGATAACTGTCAAACCATTTTAAGCACTTTCCGTGGACACCTAACGACTCCATCCGACTTAGCAGAGTTTGAAAATCAACTGTATCAAATGCTTTGCGAATATCTATAAATATAGACAAAGGTGTTTCACCTCCGTCCATACCACTGTTAATTGATTCCATAAGTTTTTGCAAAGCATTGGTCGTCGAGTGCCCTTGGGAAATCTGAATTGGGTCTCACTCAGCAAATCATTAGCCTGTAGGAATCTATATAGACGTTTATGAACAACTTTTTCTAATAATTTCGAAGACGATGGAAGGATCGAAATCGGTCTCCAATGCTCAACTTCTTTTTTAGGGTCACCTTTATGAAGTGGTATCACTTTCACAACTTTTAGCTGGTCAGGAAAAATACCCTTTCAAGTGACATGTTTCATAGGCAGCGCGCTAGCGCTGCCTAAGTAAAAAACGATGTGGGCACAATGTGTTTTCTTTGTTTGTTTTTTTTCTCCATACCCGGGCACATCGTATCGAAGGAGTTGTCGTAGAAACTTCGAAAAGGGCTCATTCGATTGGAAATTGGAGAGGCTAGTGCCCTTTTTAATAGTTGAAAGGGATTGGAGCGCAACTAGCCCCCCCCCCCCGCGCCCATCCTTCCCCCAAACACATCCAATCAAAATTTTGAGATAGCCATTTTGTTCAGCGTAGTTGATTTCCAGACGGAAAATATGTTTTGAGGAGGACACTCCCCCACAACCCTCAGGGCAAGGGTTTTAAGTTATGCCCTGAGGGCATATAAGAACGATATTGGCACAATATACTCTTTATTATTTTTTCTTTAGAGCAGGGCACTTCATATGGAAGGGGTCGTAGTAAAACTTCAAAAGGGCTCATTCAACTTTAAATTGAGAGTTCTAGTGCCCTTTTTAATTGTCGAAAGTGATTGGAGGGCAAATAACCCCCTCCCCCCCCCCACGCCCATCATTCCCTCAAACGTATCCAATCAAAATTTTGAGATAGCCATTTTGTTCAAGGTAGTTGATTTCCAGATAGAAGATATGTTTTTGAGGAGGATACTCCCCCACAACCCTCAAAGCAAGGGTTTTAAGTTATGCCCTTGGGGCATATAAGGTTTCTATTGAAGGCAATGTCGTAGAAACTTCAAAACAGGCTCATTCGCTTGGAAATTCAAAGGGCTAGTACCCTTTTTAATAGTCGTTAGTGATTGGAGGGCAACTAGCCCCTCCCCACGCCCATCATTCCCCCAAACACCTCCAATCAAAGTTTTGAGATAATCATTTTGTTCAGCGTAGTTGATTTCCATATAGATAATATGTTCTGAGGAGGATACTCCCCCACAACCCTCAGGGCAAGGGTTTTACGTTATGCCCTGGGGGCATACAAGGTTTTTATAGAAGGCATTGTCGTATAAACTTCAAAAAAGGTTCAATCGATTGGAGATTGAAAGGGCTAGAGCTATTTTTAATATTCAAAAGTGATTGGAGGGCAACTAGCCCCCCCCCCCCCGCACCCATGATTTCCCCAAACACATCTAATAAAAATTTTGAGATAACCATTTTGTTCAGCGTAGTTGATTTCGAGATAGAAAATATTTTTTTGAGGAGGATACTCCCCCAGGCCCTCAGGTCAAGGGTTTTAAGTTATGGCCTGGGGGAAAATAAGGTTTTTATTGAAGGCGTTGTCGTAGAAACTTCAAAATAGGCTCATTCAATTAGAAATTTAAAGGGCTAGTGCCTTTTTTAATAGTCGAAAGTGATTGGAGGGCAACTAGTCCCCCCCTCACGCCCATCATTCCCCTAAACACATCCAATAAAAATTTTGAGAGAGCCATTTTGTTCAGCGTAGTTGATTTCCCAGATAGAAAATATATTTTTGAGGAGGACACTCCCCCAGAACCCTCAGGGCAAGGGTTTTAAGCTATGCCCTGGGGGCATATAAGGTTCTTATAGACGGCGTTGTAGCAAAAACTTCAAAAGGGGATCATTCGATTGGAAATTCAAAGGGCTAGTGCCCTTTTTAATTGTCGAAAGTGATTGGAGAGCGACTAATGCCCCTCTCCCGCCCACAATTTTCCCAAACATATCCAATAAAGATTTTCAGATAGCCATTTGGTTCCACGCAGTTCAAAGTTCAGGAAATAATACGTTTGAGCAGGACACTCCTCCACAGTCTTTAGGGCAAGAGTTATAAGTTATGCCCTGGGGGCATATAAGGTTTTTATTGAAATCTTTGTCGTAGAAACTTGAAAAAGGTCTCATTCGATTGTAAATTCAAAGGACTAGTGCCCTTTTTAATAGTCGAAAGTGCTTTGAAGGCAACTAACCCCCCTCTCACACCCATCTCTGCTCCAAACACATCCAATAAATATTTTAGATAGCCATTTTAGTCAACGTAGTTTAAAGTTTTTGAAATGTGGTCTTTAAGGATTACAGCCCCCCCCCCCACAGCCCTCAGGGCAAGTGTTGTAAGTTATGCTCTGGGGGCGTATAAGGTTTATATTGAAAGTGTAGAAACTTCAAAAGGGCTCATTAGATTGGAAATTGAAAGGGCTAGTGCCTTTTTTAATAGTTGAAAGTGATTGGAAAGCGACTAACGCCCCTTTCACGCCCATAATTTTCCCAAACACAGGCACTCAAAATTTGGAGCTATTCATTTTTTGTTCAACGTAGTTGAAATATTCTTGAAATAAGGTCTTTTAGGATGATAACTCCCTCAGAGCCCTCAGTGCAAGGGTTATAAGTTATGGCCCGGGGGCATGTAAAGTTTATATAGAAAGTTGTGTTAGAAATTTCAAAAAGGGCTTATTTGATTGGAAATTGAAATTGCCCTTTTTAATAGTCGAAAGTGAGTAGAGTAATTAACCCCTCTCTTACGCCCACTGTTTCCCCAAAAATATTTAATCAAAGTTTAGAGATAGCCATTTTGTTCAACGTAGTTGAAAATTCTGGAAATTAGATCTTTGAGAATCACCCCCCCCCAGCACTCAGGTCAAGGGGTGAAAGTAATGGCCTGGGGCCTATAAGATTTGTATTGAAAGTTTTTTCATAGAAACTTCCAAAGGACTAATTTGTTTTGATATTGAAAGGGCTAGGGCCATTTTTAACAGTTGAAAGTGATTGGAGAGCGACTAAAACCCCTTCCAAGCCCACCATTTCCCCAAACATATCCAATAAAAATTTTTAGATAGCAATTTTGTTCCACGCAGTTTAAAGTTCAGGAAATTATACCTTTGAGAAGGACTCTCCCGCCACAATCTTCAGGACAAGGGTTATAAGTTATGCCCAGGGGACATATAAGTTTTTATTGAAATATTATAAAATAGACTATTAGAAAGAATAGCCTTCATTCTTTGGGCTGACTAAACGAATCTGGAGAAGAACCCTCAAAGAATACAGGATGCAAAACCCTGCCAAAAATTCAGTCCAAAAGGAGTTGTTTTCGCAGCTATTGACGCTTCTCTGGATGAAATGGAAAAGGATGACAATGTCAACATTCAAAAAGGGTCTATAGCGCGCTTTGGCAGAAAGCGTTGCACCGAAAAGATTCCTGAAAGGTAATAAATGACGAAATCCGTGAGGCAGTTGGTGATTCTGTCATAATTTCCTTTGAAAAAAGACGGTTTGTCACTCTTGGTACTGTGTCGCGTAAACGAACAAAGCTTAACAAGGCTCTCGGAAAATCACTAGTTGAATGGAGCGACAGAGAAGATGAAGATCTTGAGGATTCAAGGACGAATGAAGTGAAATCTGGCAAAGCTAAAATGAACCCGAATAAAGGAAAGGGATCTGGAAAAAAGTTACGAGAAGTTCTGAATCTAGACTGCTCATCTGACGACGCATTAGACAACTTGCCGGAAAAACTGTGCGACGATTCTAGTTAACTTAGTTTGGATGAAGGTCAGAACTGTGAACGTGAGGGTGGTGACAATTCTACTTGTAAGAAGGACTCAGGTCTCCCAAATAAACTGTCTTACTTCTATGCTGTGTTCTATGAGAAAGATTTCTACATTGGGCGAACAGAAGACTTTCCAGATGAGGGGATGGTGAAGTTCAAATTTATGGAACGTGTCAGCAATGCTGACTTCAGTTACAGCTGGCCCAAGAAAGATGATGTCAGTGTTGTTGAAGAAAGATGTGTTTTCGCTGCACCACTCGTTAGACAAGGCCATGGCCCCTTCCAAATTACAGGGCACCGTGAAGTTACAAAGTCATACAAAAAACTTTGCAAAGAACACAAATTCTAGGCCCTGGTTTTCCGGGATTTTTCTGCAAGTTCTGTTTTTTGACATGATCTTAGTCTAATTTTCTGTATTTTTTTAAATTTTGTTCAACATAAGTGACCATTTTTACATTGAATCTTAGAGGAAGAAGTCTGTAAATAAGTGGTCGTTCACACTTACCGAAAGCATGGCCAACTTTTAACAAATTAGGAAACTACATGAACAGTACATTAAATAAAATAACGTCGTTCAAAGTTGGACGAAGTGTGGGTAACTTTGAACGCCATTTTCAAAAAAAATTATGGCCATGTGGGAAGGGATAGAAGAAGTCCGTAACGTCAACCCTCTTCAGCGGTCAGAAATACACATGGAACTGTGTTTCTAGGTTGTTATGTTACCATTTACAAAATCTATTGCGAAATCAAAGAGAAAAAAGGTACTTTTAGTTCAAAGTAACCCCGTTTAATTCCCTTTTTAATAGTCGAAAGTGATTGGAGGGTAACTAGTCCCCCTCCCATGCCCACCCTTCCATTTGCCCATTATGTTTAAAAAATAAATGTTGCCTTAAGATTAAATCAAAATGCACTGTGTTAATGATAATTATCTATAAGGTATCTCAGCCACCTCAAGAACGACTGAGGGTATTATGTTAAGACATTCTTGGCTACTTCTGCTCTTAAAATTTAACCAATTATAAATAGTGCAAGTGTCTCCAAGCTATCAAATAAAGCTAACAGATTTTTTTGCGAATGGTATCAAGTTTTCTATTTCAGGTCTACTAGAGGAGGTATGAAACTAAATTAAACACTACTATTTGTGTCCAGATTTTTAAAAGGGTGTTTGTTGCTAAAAAAAGCTGAAAATTTTTCTCCAGCATACAAACAGCAGGTCAAACTATAAAGTCTTAACAAGAAAAGATTTAAAGTATTATTTTTTATTTCCCTGAAAAGGCTACGTCAATATAAAACGAACAGAAGTTAATTAAAAAAAAACTTTTTCCACAAAATAAGTTTTTCAAAGAAAAGTAAAGAACTCCATTAAAACAAAAATGAACAAAAATAAAATAAACCATCTACCAAGCGTGAAACTACCACAAATCAGCATCGATAAATAAATGAAAAAAATGAATGTGAATTGTCAGTTCAATATTTATATACTGATATTTAGTAATCAAAATCTTAATATTATTTGATTGATTTAAGTTATGAAAGTAAAAACATTTATATTTTTTCAGTAAAGTGCAAATTATGTTCCGGCCTTGGGAAGGCATAGGGGTCTTAAGCCCTACTCATGTTAATTTCTGCTCGTTTTGAGTTGGACTCGGTTATTTATTGTAATTTCTGTTCGTTTTGGGTCCCATTTTTTGGTTGATGCTGGTTTTTGTTTGTTTTACTCTTGGTAGATTATTTGATTTTATTTTTGTTCATTTTTGGTTTAATGGAGTTCTTTACTTTTCTTTGAAAAATGGATTTTGTGGAAAAAGGTTTTTTAATTAATAAAATAAAAAGCAGACACGGTAGAATATAATGCATTATTGCCTTAAACGCTCGAAGAGATAAGCCGGCCACTCCCGCAGAATTTGATTTCAGAGATTTTATTATTCTAAACAGTTCAGTACTTGTACACGGATCAAAGGCTGATTCAAAACTCTCACCTCTATTATCACATATAATGTATTCTTGAACCTATTGACATCTTTTTTTACACTGTTTTACACTTTAATACCAATATTTGAGAAAAAATTACCACACTCATTTGCAATGCCAGACTTATCGTCAGAGGCGAACCCTTCACGTTGTAGTTCATTCTTTCCAATTTCAGCATTCCCATTGGTCACTTCATTTATCAGTTTCCATGTTTCTTTCATATTTCCTTTATAATTTGAAAACTTTCAATCGTAATATTTGGCCATAGCTTTGCGACGTAATTTGTTCATTAATTTGCGCTGTTTTTTGAACAATTCATATGAAAAATTACTTTTATCATGTAGATATCTTTGATAAAGCTCAATCCTTAGCTTTCTTTCTTCAAGTATTTCACTCGTTTACCCATAGCTTACGGGGTTTCTTTCACTTTCATTACCTTCAGAGGACACGCACTATCATAAATTGGTAGAATAACAGACTTTAGATTATCAAGTGCTCTC
This sequence comes from Artemia sp. Qi Xiang Cuo, assembly GCF_049724085.1. NCBI lineage: Eukaryota > Metazoa > Arthropoda > Branchiopoda > Anostraca > Artemiidae > Artemia > Artemia sp. Qi Xiang Cuo. Next base: position 73,606,377 of record NC_142801.1, on the reverse strand, counting down.
TTAGGACATTTTTCTTCAGAAAACAAGAGGGGTGAGATCGGTAACACTAAATTCCTCCACAAAAGTTTCTGCTTTTAGAAAATTTTTACTTTTATGTACCAAATTTTTATTTTTACTATTAAGAAAAAGCCTGTCACTTCCAAGATAAATTTGATAATATTGACTAAAGTTTTTTTAGTATTAAGGAAAGACTTGTTCCTTATAAGAAAAAATTAGTTAGTGTTAACAAAAACTTGCTACTTCTAACCAAAATGTACTAGCATAAACAGAAAATTGTTACTTCTAAGAGAGATTTTTCTCTTTGACAGAATACTTGCTGCTATTAGAAAAAAAACTGTTACTGTTAAAAGAATTAGTTCCTTACTAGATAAGTTTGATAGTGTTTAGTAAAAACTGCGTTAGTATTAAAGAAAAAGTTTTTAATTCTAAGAAAACATTTTTTAGTGTTAAGAAAAACTTGCTACTTCTAGCAGAAAACTTGTTAGCATTAACAGAAATTTGTTACTTCATATTTATTATCTTTGACAAAAAACTTGCTGCAAGGAAAAATTTGCTACTATTAAGAAAAAACCTGTTACTTCCAAGATAAATTTGATAGTATTGAGGAAAACCCTGTATTAAGAAAAATTTGTTGCTTCTATGGAAATCAAGTACCGTTGTTAACAAAATGTAGTATTTAACTTAGAATCATAGGCTTATTTTCGGAGTGAAAAGCTTGAAAATATCCTAAGGGTGATAAGGGTTTGGGTCATATGGACGGCTGGCGTGTAAGAAAAACTTGCTACATCTAACAGAAAATGTGTTATTGTAGACGGAAAATTGCTACTTCTGAGAAAAATTTGTTATCATTGACGGAAAACTTGCTACTGTTAGAAAAAATGTCTTACTATTAAGAGAATCTATTCCTTCCAAGAGAAATTTGATAATATTTAATAGAACTTTCTTAATTTTTAGTGAAACTTTGTTATTTCAAAGAATAGATTTGATAATATTATGTAAAACCTATTTTAATTCTAAGGATAAAACTTGTTACTTCTAAGAAAAAAATTGTTAGTGCTATAAAAAACTTGCTACGTCTAAGAGAAAATTTGTTAGCGTAAAGCAAAAATTGTTACTTTTAAGAGAATTTTATTATCGCTGACGGAAAAACTTGTGGCTATTAGAAAAAATTCTTACTATTAAGAAAAACCTATAACTTCCAAGGGAAATTTGTTAGTATTAAGTAAAACTTTGTTAGTGTTAAGAAAAAAATTGTTACTTTCAAGAGAAATTTGATAGTATTGAGTAAAAACTATTTTAGCGTTAAGAAAAACTTACTACTTCTAATAGAAAACTTGTTAGCTTAAACAGAAAATTTTTACTTCTAAAAGAAGTTTGCTACCTTTGACGGAATACTTACTGCTATTGTAAAAACATTTGTTACTTTTAGGAAAAACCTGTTACTCTCAAGAGAAATTTGATAGTAGTAAGTAAACACTGTTAATATTAGGGAAAAAGTTGTTACTTCTAAGAAAAATTTGGTAGTGATAAGAAAAACTTACCACTTCTGACAGAAAACCCGTTAGCATAAACAGGAAATTGTTACTTCTAAGAGAAATGTGTTATCTATGAAGGAAAATTGTCTGCTATAAGAAATAAATTGTTACTACTAAGAAAAACCTGTTACTTCCAAGAGAAATTTGATAGCATTAAGTAAAACTTTTTTAGTATTAAGGAAAAACTTGTTACTTATAAGAAAAAATTTGTTTTGCTAAGAAAATCTTGCTACTTCTAACAGAAAACGTATTAGCATAAACAGAAAATTGTTACTTTTAAGAGAAATTTGTTATCTTTGACAGAAAACTTAATACTATTAGACAACCTTTGTTACTATTAAGAAAAATTAGTTATCTCCATGAGAAATTTGATAGTGTTAAGGAAAACTATGTTTGTCTTAAGGAAAATTGTTGATTCTAAGGAAAAATTTGTTAGTGTTAAGAAAAATATGTTACTTCTAACAGAAAACTTGTTAGCATTAACAGAAATTTGTTACTTCTAAGAGATATTTGTTATCTTTGACAGAAAACTTGCTGCATTAGAAAAAAATTTGTTACTATTAAGAAAAAACCTGTTACTTACAAGATACATTTGATAGTATTGAGTAAAACCTTTATTTGTATTAAGAAAAGACTTGTTGCTTCAAGGAAAGGAAGACCCGTTGTTAAAAAAAAAACATTATTTACTTTAGATTCATAGAAGTGAAAAGGTTATTTTCGGAGTGAAAAGGTTGAAAATATCCTAAGGGTGATGAGGGTGTGTTTCATAAGAACGGCTTGTATGTAATGACGTGGTGGTGTGGGAGTGCTTTGAAGGTTATCACGATGGGCTTGTCTCGTGAAAAACTTGAATCAATGGGTTGAATGCATAATTTTTAACACGTAATATCGGGAAAATGTCTTTGGAATAGTGATATGATTTCAGTGAGGTGCCCCAGAGTAGTAAAAGTGTGGCACAGTACGGGGCATTGCTTGGAATATCACGTTTTGGTAATGAAACGCATAACAGGCATGCAATGCTGTGGTGGCTGGGTGTTATTTGGAGGTTGTTATAAAAGGCCAGGCTTTCGAAAAAAAACTTAAATCAATTGACTGAAAGCATAGTTTTTAACAAGAAAAGACTGAAAAATGTCTTGGAAATAATGATGACATTTCAGAGGGTGCCACAGAGCAGTAATAGTGTGGTACTATTGCGTGAAATTTTTGGAGTATCACGTTCTGGTAGTGAAATGCCGAGTTCCACTGTTAAATGGGACATGGATGGTAGGGGGAGATTGTTTTGTAGTGTATTATGAAATTCCAGGCTAGCAAAAATCTCGAATCAATGGATTGAAATCATAATTTTTAACAAGAAATGTCCGCAAAATGTCTTAATAATAATAATAATGAGATGTCAGAGGGTGCAGCAGAGAAGTAATAGTGTTGCACAGGGCTGAGAATCGTTGGAAAATAATAGTAATAAAAATATACTTATTGATGGTGTTCAAACGCTAGAAGACGCTTAGAGCAGTGAGAGCGTGGCACTGTGCGTGAATTACTTAGACTATCACGTTCTGGTAATTTCATGACGAATTCCGCTGTTCAATGCTGTGGATGGTAGGGGGCATGTGTGTGATGTAACGGTGGCGGGGTGTCTTTTGTAGGTTATTATGAATGTTCATGCTCGCGAAAATCTCGAATCAATTAATTTAAAGCATAATTTTTGACAAGAAATGTCTGAAAATTGTCTTAGGAATAATAATTAGATGTCAGAAGGTACAGCAGAGTAGTAACAGTGTGGCACAGGGCTGGGAATCGTTGGAAAATAATACCAATAGAAAATTTACCCATTGAAGGTGTTGAAACGCTAGAAGACACTTGAAATGATGATGACGGGTGTCAAAAGGTGCCGCAGAGCAGCAGAGAGTGTAGTACTGTGGCGGGAATTGCTTGGAGTATCACATTCTGGTACTGAAATTCCATGTTCCGTTGTTCAATGCCACGCGGATGGTAGGAGGGCAGGCGTGTAAAGTCGCGATGGTGGGTTGTCTTTTCTAGGTTATTATGAAAGTCCAGGCTTGCGAAAAACTCGAATCAATGGATTGAAAGCATAATTTTTAACAAGAAACTTCCGAATATGTCTTTGGGAATGGTAAGAAAGTATTATTCAAATGTACGTATTGTCACGGTGGTGTGAAATATTCATAGTCTTGGCTTAGAAAAAACGCTGTATTTCCGTTAAAGGCTCTCGGAAATATCTAGAAAAAAGGTTCTTTTGCCTAGATTTGAAATTTATAACCTATTTCAGCTCAAAAAAAGTATCCGGGCTGGGATTGGAAGGGGACCCTGCTTGAGTCTGGAACTCTCCCACTACTTAAGCCCATTCGCAAATAAAAAGAGGGATTAGTTGCGGAAAACGTTGTTATTCAGGAAGCTCTTCGGTCTTTGTACGGGCTTAAATAAACAAAAAACAATCAGTTTTTGTGTTGTTTTTAGAGCAACAAAACTACTGCTCAAATTTTGACACAATAATTACGTCAAAAAAGGTTCGGGGCTACTTGGCTTCCCTGTCAAATCTGCACTTAAGGAACAATATAGTTGACTTATAAAATATGTCCCAAAAGTAAACCAAAAATTTGACGGGGATGTATAGGATAATAATCTTTTTTTATCTTTAGCCCCATCTTGGTAAAGCCTTTATATTTGAATCTAATACTGCTACTAATACTAAGAGCCTACTGAGCACCAAGTCACCTGTGGTTAACACAGCTGTGAACCCACCTCCTTCGTCCCAATATATTTTATACTTAAATTTTTGGTTCATATTATGACCCTCGAATTTCCATTAAATTCTTTTTATGATCCCTTCACACCACTTTTGGGGCCAACCTATTTTTGTTGTGCCCCCATATGGGTGACTAAAACAAACAACTATCTTTTGCGGTTTGCATCCTTCGTCTATTAAAGGGTGTCCCACGATTTTAGCCTTTATTTCATCATGGCCCTGTAAAGTACGATTGAACCACATTTGTCGTCCACCTTATTTTTAACATTTGATTAGTCTAGCGAGCACCTAAGTCCTTAGACAATTTCTCTGAAAAAAAAAAAAAAAATTTCTCAGCCTTTTTGATTTTCCACACTTCCCAGTCATGCTTGGACACTGTCATTATATTTGCTTTCTATATTCTTATCTTAGTTCAAAGACTTGCCGTGTTTAAAAAGAATTCTTTGTCATTATGTATTTAGTAATATCAATAGTAATATATGAGAGAAATATCATATGTTGAAACACATGCTAGCCAAGTTAATTAATTATCTATAAAAAAAATTGGAAGTTACTTTGAAAGGATACTAAAATAGTGTTATAAATTGTTTTGAAACATGTATTTGCAAATTAAATAGTAGATAAAATTCAATTTTGATATATAATCATAATTTTCATATTCTTAATCAAAACAAACCTTTGTAAATACTGGTGATTTAATTTTGCCGTTCAAGTGCGTTTTTGATGCTACTGCTGCTATAAACCGACTTAAAAATATTAGCATCAAGCTAGGGCGTGTCAAAAAACAAATGCCCCTTCACAATCAACATCCTTAAGAAACTCACTCACCACACTAACAGCATCTGGAGCGATATTGGTTTTTAATCCTTTTAGTGTCTCTAATTCTTCTCCACAAAAGAGATCTTCCTTCATTTTGAAAGTGCCAAAAACTTGCTCATTCTTTTTTATATAATTTCCCACATTCTCAAAATTGCTCATCTTTTACTTGTCTTTCTTTAAATCGTCCCCAATCGCTAATTGTATTCTGGTTCCTATCTTTAACTGGAACAAGCCCAGGTTAATTTTTCTTTTAGGTATTTTCAAAGACCACACTCCCTTTTCATGACGCACAAATATTGAAATGAATGTACGCATTTGAATTTTTATTGGTACGTGATTCTTCTCTCTGAATGTTTTAACATAATTTCTTCACTTTAGTTCAGAGGCGAATCTTCAGCATTTTTATTGGGGCGGGGGGGGGGGCAAGAGGGGTTCATATCTGGATAATCAAGAGACATGGGATATATATAATAAGTTTGCTCCACATTATTGGGAGGGGCAACTAACTTTTGCCCCCCCCCCATATAATACCTTATATTCTATTGCTTTCTCTACTTTTCACTCATACTTCTTTTACAAGCCCTTCCTTTTCTCTACTAGACACAAGCATTTTCACTATATTTCTTGCCGTGTTTCTACCCTTTTTTCCTAAGATACCATCAGGTATTTCTAAAACTTTTATCCGAGAATTATTCTATTCATCTTCTACTTTTGTATAATTTTAGACTCTCGAGTTCAATATTTAACTGTTTCTGGAAAGTTTCTTCCGAATTCTCATCCTGATCTCTACATCCTGATACCAACGTCTTAACTTTTTGGAAGGTGTTACTCTTCCTGAATTTCAGGCTTAGATTAGCCTCAGACACTACTAGATGGTGGTATTTAATTTTAACATCAATAACAGCACTCCTATAAACTTTAGTCTCTTGTATTGATCCTGTCAGTCTTAGGTTAACAGTAACAAAATCAATAAGGTTGGCCTCCTTACCATTTTCTTTTCTTACACCAAATCTAGGTGTAAGAATATTTCGAAACTTTTCGAAATATTCGAAATAAACTTTTCGAAAGGATGTTTCGGCTTTCTAAATTCGAAACACCTTATCTTGAGCTTGAAATTAGGGCTATAATGTGCTGATACATCATCCAATGATAATCTGTCTCAAAGTCTCTTAAGAAATATTGCAGAATTTGTAATGAAAGACTATTAAAGACTCAGCTCTGTAAATAAGTATCAGGGACAAATATAGATACATTGGCATGGTACAGGACTTTTCGCCTCTAATTTTAAAAATCATATACACCTTCAAAACTAAGCTTCTAAAGGACAGATAACACCTTCCACGAATGATATGTTGATGCAGGATTAAGATCAAAATCAGGTACTTCTCTAATGTTCCAGCAAACAAGAGTGGAGCTCTCTTCAGCATCACAGTAAAGATACACCAGCTCTTGATCATAGCTTAGCAATTTCCTTGACAGAATAAAAAAGAACTGTCCGAGCAACCTAACCATATCCACTGTTTCAGCAGCTTCTACAGCGTAGTCTGTCAGATCGCTAATCACATAGTCTTTTCTTATAGACAGCACCTGGACTAAGCATGTGTCTTTCCCCAGCTTATGTGCAAACAGTATCAAGTAGCAAGTGTTTGTCAGCTTTCCATTTTTAGAAACTGTACAGCTGATTTCCTGACACGTTCTATTTGAAAGAGATAGGTAATTCTGGTACTTCTGGTAACTCTTGGCCATTGCCTTGGTTAGATTTCTAGTTGAGGATGCACTTTTAGCAGCATCTTTAAAATATCTATGTCTTGATTTAAACTGAAAAACGAATAGTGAATTAGGGGGCCAGTGTTCGCACATACACAGGAAAGTGACGCATTGTATGGTCCTTGAACCTATTTTCATCATCCTCAAATAATTTTGCTTTCAATTCAAGGTACATTCTTATTGTAAAACCTAACTTTGCAATAAGCATGTCTGTAAACCTTTGACTTGACACAAGCAATACAATTTTCCTCATCAGCAACATTAGGGACCAACATTCGTTTTCAGCCTTTCTTGAAACTAAATGGCCAAGTATTAGAGGAAACTGGTGAGGAAATACCAAATTTTGGATTGCATTATCTTCAAGGCACTTGAAATTATTTGAGAAAGGAGGAGGTTTGTCCTTAGCATCTATATCCTTGTAATCAAAGTTGGCAACACTAGCACTAAGCTCTGATACTTTGAAAACACCATCAATAATCAAGTGCTGTAAACATTTTCCAGCATCCCACTTCATAACAGCTTCATACAAGTCATAAGCTATGCATGGTGGTAATCTCTGACATGAAAGTTGGGCAAGGCATTGAAATCAGAATTGAATTTCACACCATTTACAGACTACTTCCTAACATTTGGGTCTTGCAGCTTGTTTAAAGATTCCTCATAGGATGCTTTAGTTTTAAGAGGAAACTGAATTTTCCAATAGTCTTTAGCTGCATTTTTTCCATATAACATACAGACTCTGCAGGGTTTATGCACATTCCGGTTAAAGCATTTCCCTAACCCCCCCCCCCCCCAATAAAAGTTGAGCCCAAGTTGTCTCCACATATACAGAAAACTATAAGTTTAAACCTTGTTCCATCATCAAAATGTCTTCAGTACAAAGAAACACTAATTCATTCGCAATCTTCTTGAAGACTTTTTCAGTACCAACGATCTTGAAGTTCGATGCCAGCACTAGCATAACTAACTACAATAGATCTGGCCTTGCTCGAAGCCAAGGTGGGACGTTGAGAACTCATATATAAAAAGCTAGTGCTGTACTTTCCTGATGTAGACTTTTTAAGTGTTTTTTTTTATTTGTACCTTATCTTGGTAGAGCTGAAGAAATATCACATTTTTCTTCATGTCTGGATCAGAAGCATATAAAGAAGCAAAACGGTTACCATGATAGAAGTCTCTATATACACCTTCTGCTGAAGGATGATACCAATCCAAGAAGTCCTTTATGTTTGAAAAGATTTTCCAAGGTGGCTGCAACTGAAACTACTTGAACAAATCTTCTGTTTCCATACTTATCAAGTCCGATAAAGACTTGCTCCGGTACCAGAGTACCGCAACTTGTAAAATACTGGTAAAACATGTACTGAGATCTCAGTGATCCAGTGGCAGGGTCTGTAACAAGCAGCAAAGGATCCTGCATATAATGACTTTCAATTTCATCACATATTTTCTTAAACGAATCTGGCTGAAAAAGAGAAGAGATGCATTTAGCAACACTTTCTTTAAGTTCTTCTGCTACAATTTCATGAGACTCGGTGAAGAGAAGCCTAGAGTTCTCAAGAATAAAACTGAAAGTTTAGGCAGGTACATGTTTCTCTGATTCAAATCGAAGGGGAAGCAAAGGAAGCCCATCCGTAAGTGTTTGCCTTCTAGGCTTAATAGCACGAATACCCGAGTCCCCTGACGATGTTTGTCTCAATCCTGCTGTTTTATTTGTAGCTGCTAAACCAACTCCCACTATTTCATCTTGGTTCAAATCTAGCATTTCTGAGTCTAGAGGCTCAGAAGATTCATTTTCTTCAACACAATCTTTATCATGGTCAGGGGGAGTGTTCAGATTGTTTCTCGCAGGCTATGAAGTTCCAATGAACAAAATGAACAAACTAGGATTTGCCATGAAGTTCTGCAATTTGATGCCGTCAAGATCGGATCTACAATGAAGTTTGACAATATACAAAACTGGAAAAGATGGCTTTAGAAAATTCTAGATGCACACCCTCCCCCCCATCTCCATAGCGAATCACGTCCTTAATTTGTAGCTTAATTTTCCTTTCACGCTCTTTTGAGTAGAACCTTAAGCATGAATGAACGAGTAATAAAGCAAATAGAATAAATGCTTATATTTTTGTATCAGATCATGGTTTGATAATTTATGTTCATCAAGAGTATGACAAAATATTGCAATGCAAATCCAAAATATTGATAACCCTATAGAGCAGGTTCTATGAATAATGTGTTTCTGAAATAAACATATTTAGTTTATTTCTATATGGTGACTTGTGACCCAACCTTTTAAAATAAGCTAAAGCTCATTCTAAAAAAAAAAAAAAAAGTCAACAATGTATTTCAGCCATTTTCTTGGCAGGTAGGCTAAAACAGAAAAACAGAACAGCTCCCATTGGTACTGTAGAAGCCAAAACACCTTTCACATGTTTCAAATTTGACATACAGATGAAGGTACAGAAAAAACTTTTAGTGAACAAGAATTTCTGAATTTTGACTCAACTACTAAAATACTTCTAACATACTAATGTATGTGAAAACTTTTGCAATTTCGTGGTTTAGTGTGGGATGCAATGTGGAAATTCCAGAATTTTCTAATTTTCTGACTGGAGCTTTCAGAGGAAGTGGCTGTTACACTCAAATGGAGGATTGAATTCTGAATCACATGATTTTTTTAATGAATAAAAATCAGACAATTCCATTATATTACACTTCTCTGCGAAGATGAGGCGCCACCCGTAAAACATCGGATTCGATTATCAGAAAATTTGACATTGGAAGGAGCCGGGACTCAAAGACCAGCGCTCCTTTGTATATGACTTTTATCCCGTACCTCCTCTTGAAGCTAACGTAAAACTCAAATGTCACTTAATTTGCTTAATTTATATTAGTACAATCCTACAATCTATTTGAAGTCGGATAAATATATTATCTAATTACTATTTGACAACATGTATAAAAATGGAAAGAAACATGAAAATCCTATTAAAAGAATTTTTATGTATATTAATAGTGTATTATAAAAATGTTTTCTGATAAGAATCCCCTTTCTCTTTTGATTTCACAAATGGACGCCACTGTACAGAGAGTGGTCACTGGCGTTTTCCCCCCCCCCCCCCCGAAAAAACCCCCCGTTGAATATTATACCCCGCTGGGTATTTTCCACAGGGATATTTTCCAGGGAGGGGTAAACGCCTAGACTCACTGAGAGCATTGTTTAATTCTATTGGTAAAATGCTACTTTAGCTACTTTTGGCTATTTTGGAAAGGGCTTAAGCTAGAAAAAAGAAACTACAGTTCTACAGGCTAAAGTATGTCCCGGGAAAGTATTTTGAAGTACCTACCTCCACTCTTTTTGCCTCTAGAGACTCCTGAAATTTGCCTACAAAACAGCTAGCAATTCCTGTTATTTGAGTAGAATTTTAAGCCGTATCTATGTTTTTTTTTTTAATTTGGAAATGTATTTGCATATCTTTAAAACCATATAAATTGGGATTGAGCAAAGTTGTGAAGCTGAAAAGAATTTTGTTGTACTTTATTTAAGCAGAAGATCTATTTAACAAGGTTTCACTTTTATAACACACAGATTTTTAAAGTTCATCAAAGGTTAGGACTCTCTAGACGGAGGAGTGGAAGTAAATACTTTAAAAAACCTTCCCGGTACACACTTTAGCCTGTAGACGTATCCCTTAAACTTTTATTTTCCTAACCTAACCTCTTTCCAAGATAGCCAAAAGTAGCTAAAGTCAAATTTTACTATTCTATCTGCAAAGTTCATAAGACTTATATAAAAGTAAAAAAAAAAATCAAAAGAACTTACCTTTCAGAAATAAGTCCACAACAACAAGTGAAAGGTCTTCGTTTGTGTAGCCTTTTAATCCCAATAGATCAAAAACCTGGACGAGGACCCCCTTTCACGATATTTTTGCATCGGTCATGCCCCGCGGTATGACCCATTTTCGCAAGATTTGATTGTCATTAGCTCCTCCCAGTACACTGATCGAGTTTAAATATATATTCGATGAATGTAAAAATACGGCAAAAGTACCTACATACTCAAAAAGTGTATTTTCACGCTAATCCAACAACTAGAAATTACGCTGATCAAACGTGAAATAATGCCGTCAACGTGAAAGTACGTTTTTTTTTTACCGTGATCGTATCGACTCAGTGGTCCTAGAATATCCTGGGATGGCTCATTGGAACGGAAATTAAAAGTTCTAGTGTCCTTTTTAAGTGACCAAAAAATGGAGGGCAACTAGGCCCCCTCCCACGCTCATTTTTCCCCAAAGTCACCCGATCAAAATTGTGAGATAAACATTTTATTCAGCATGGTCGAAAATATGATAATTATGTTTTTTAGGATAACTTAATCCCCCGAAGTCCCCGGGGAGAGGGCTGAAAGTTATGAACTTTACCCAATGTTAAAATATAGTATTGGTTATTGGGAAGTATACAGACGTTTTCCGGGGGATTGTGTCTGGTAGGTGGGGGGCGATGGGTCGGGGTTATATTGGAGGATGTTTATATGAAGGAAGTTTTTATGGGAGAAGGGACCTTGCTAGGAAAGGGGCGCAGGATTTCCTATCATTATTAAAGAAAAAAATCAGAAATTAAATAAAAAAAAAGGATTTTTTCAACTAAAAATAAGGAGCAACATCAAAACTTAAAAGGAACAGAAAATAATACGTATATGATTGGGTTCACCCCCTAGTCAATACCTCGCTCTTTAAGCCAAAGATTTTTTAGTACTTTCATAAGAGCTATTTATTCTAATTAACGGCCTTTGTGATTAAGGGGTCATTTTTAAAGAATTGGAACAAAATTCAAACTTTAGCTTAAAGACCAAGGTATTGACTTGGGGGCGAACTCCCTAATATACGTATTAAAAATCTATGAATATAGAAATTCGTTACATAATTTTATTCATAAGTTACGTATATTTATTACTAATAAAAACGTTCGTAAATAAAATTAAACAAGTTTCGAGAAAGCCATTTAACAAAATAAAAGTAAAATTAATATACAAATTTTGTTTTAATTATTCATGTACGGTGAGCCAATATCAAAACCTGCATTAATTCAAAAATGTTCAAAAACTAAATAAAAAAAACAAGTTTTTTCAACTGAAAGTAAGGAACGACGTTAAAACTTAAAACGAACAGAAATTATTCCGTATGTGAAAGGGGTCGTCCCCTCCTCAACGCCTCGCTCTTTATGCTAAAGTTTGATTTTCTCACAACTCTATTTTTTTAAACAATAAAAAACTTTAGCGTAAAGAGCGAGGCGTTGAGGAGGGGACAGCCCCTTTCATATACGGAATAATTTCTGTTCGTTTTAAGTTTTAACGTTGTTCCTTACTTTCAGTTAAAAAAACTTTTATTTAATTTTTAATACTTTTAATTTTTTTTATTTAATTCATACAAGTGTCGTCTCCAGTGCTTGGTAGCACTTAGGATTTGCCCTCGTCTTGAAGCAAGTGACAGCTTTCCGTATCTTGACAGTTGATGAAGTTTTGTCTTGCCGAAGATTGTTCTTATCGGCCAACCGTCTAGGGTTTAACGAAAAGCAGGTCGTCCTCGTCTGGGGTAGGAGGACGTCATAATAAAGATTTCAAGGAAATGGGAACTTCGTGGGTGGGTGTAAAAAGGGTGGCTTTAAATACATTGGGATGGAGGAGGAGCTTGCGTAGCTGTGTTGGCCTCAGGCGGCTTGGTGCTACGATGAGTTGTTAGTAGTAGTAGTATTAGTATTTCAACCAGTAATTTCTCGAATAAGTGAGACTAGGGTTACATTCTTGAGCCTATATGGATGTCTGTTTTGATCATTTTCAGGGAGCTGAACAAACACAGTGCGAAAAATGGTTATATTATCCAGGAAGATCTGCAGTATGCACTTTCCCAGTTGTGAATACTTGATTTCACTACCGAGTGTCCAGAGCATGTATCTTCTTCCATTAATACTGAACTGACAGTTCTCAGTTAAATTACTCGGAAGGTTTAGCCGGGGATTTATCAGAGTCGGTTAACTTGATGCAGTCAGAAATTGTAAACCTTCGTGATGGCTGAAATTCAAAATACAGGATTAAATTCGTAGGAGAGTGGAAGACCAGTGCAGTAGATTATGGAGTTCTTCGGTGACACAGATTAAGCCAGATTTTCTTGATACTGTTACGCAAGCTGTCTATGAGGTGATTGATCTGCAATTAAAGGGTAAATTTCAACTGACTGAGAAATCACTTGGCGATTTGCGGGCAAGAATTATTCAAAATTTCGCAAAGCTCCGAAAGCTTGAAACTAAGCTGGATGATATAAATCATTCTTCTCTTCTGACTAAGGTCATTGTATCTGGGATAGACTCTCCCGCTCGTGATTTGCCTTACCCTGGTGAGAGAGTAATGGCTCGTCTTAACAGTGAAATGGGACTCAATCTTGATAAACCCGTTGTCAAGGGTGCAAGGCGTTTGGGAGATGCCCCGGAAATAAAAACTCTGATTGAGCTTACATTTTGTACTGAGGCATCTGCAGTTGAGATCTTGCGCAATCGCAAGAACTTGAAAGGTTCCCAAATCTATGTAAAGGAGGCTCTAACCAGGGAAAGGCAAGAAATCACCAAGGTTGCGCGCAATAAGTTTGAATTGAAAAATGTTTGGACTTGTTTGTGGTGTGGTTTACGTCAAGTGCGGTTCGCAAATCATGCCGTGTAAAACGATTTCCGACGTAGTTCAGATTCACAATGTGTCATATGAAACTGTCATCTAAACTACGAAGCGGTGAGTTTTTCTTTTTTTTTATGGATTGTTTTCAGTGTTTTCTTGATTCTCGTTTGAAATTAGATGTTATTCTAAATTCTGCTACCGGGCGTGATAAAGATATGCCTTATGTAAATAATCTACCTGAATGTGATTATTCTTCAGGCGACTTTCTATCGGATGAAACAAAAAATGTGATTTTCCGATCCGATCGTTACATGTAAATGCCCAGGGATTACAAAGTGCATTCAATGAACTGAAGCTCTTGCTTGCATCTAGTCCTATAGACATTGCTGGAATTTTCGAAACTTTTTTGTCTGCTAATACACCTCTTACAATGTTAGATCTGTCCGGGATGAAGTTTAACAAACAAATTTACATACATTTTAAAACACTTTATTCGTAGGGCACTAAAATCATTTTATTTTATTTTCAAGAACAGGTATTATTGTAAAGGTTCATCGCTCAAGTCAGCTATGATAGGGGTTTTACATCTTCTACACTTAAATTTGAATTTGTTCGCACATGTGCTTATTCTTAACAATATAAACACTGTAGACCGACACTTACAAAAAAATGGGTTAGGGGTCTCCGGGTGTGGGGGTCCATTCCGTTGGCCCCAGGGGTTGAGAGTCCCGGCCCCGGAGGGGGGGGGTCCCAGCAGCAGTGGATATGTAAGAAAAGGAATTTTCAGAAATATAGATACTACTACTAACTCTTTCATGTGTACTCCAAGTTGAAAAATGGTTTTTAGGAGGAATATTAAGAAAGGAACGTGTATTGGGTTTTTGAGGTCTATTTTAAACTAGGTTACGTGCGCGCACGTAGCCTAGTCTAAAATAATCTTAAAAATTCAATAAACGTTCCTTTCTTAATATTCCTCCTAAAAACCATTTTTCAACTTGTAGTACACACGAAAGAGTTAGTAGTAGTATCTATATTTCTGAAAATTCCTTTTCTTACATCTCCACTGCGGCTGGGACCCTGTCGGGCCAAAGGCCTCTCGGGGCCGAGACATTCGCTCCCACTCCGGGGACCGTTTACTTGATAAAATAAAACCTTTGAAACACAACTTCTCCCCCTCCCAACATTACTTTTCAACTTTATGTATATCCCAGCACAAACCTATATTATTCAAAGGATTTTTATCAATTCAATACACATTCCTTTCTTAATATTCCTCCTAAACCATTTTTCAACTTGGAGTAGAAATGCGCCAGGGAATCAATGACAATATGTTATCAGATTAGTATAACTGTTTCAGGGGGGTGGTTGTGTCTAAATGAGAGAAGACATATACTTGTTTCTGTATTTCTTTAATAACATAGGTTAACCTAATTATCATTGCAATTTACCGTTACTTTCACAAACACAATATAACTCCGGTGTAAGTTGATTCTTACAACAGTGTAGTTAGAAATATAGACAAATTATTCCAGGGCATAGTGATGAATAGTCCATGCGATGTAAGACTTTTTTGTTTTTGTTTAAAACTATCTCAATAAGGAAATTCATGTTTGATTTAAAGTCCCTTGATTTAGTAACTGAATTTAGCGCTTCATGGATGATTTTAGTTTAATATAAACTTTCAAATATCACTTCTAAATAAGATTCGGGGATTGAGTTGGGCTAGGATCCTCCCACACAAATAGGATAATTTGGTTGTGGGGGTAACACTTTGATTTTTGTCATGTTTTTTGTCACTTTGTCAGTGATTTTAGTTTAATATAAACTTTCAAGTACCAATTCATAGTAAGAGGATTGAGTTGGAGTAAGATCCTCCCACACTGACTTACTGTTTACTGTTAAACCATCAAGGACAATGAAAACAAATTCTGTTGTTCGAATCGATTAATGTGATGTTTGAATTGAGTATACTAATGGGTACGTTTTATCATGAAACTATCTGAATATGTTGAAGGTATAGTAAGAAAGGCTTGCAAAAACATGATAATACTACTAGTACTAACAACTTTCTGGGCTACTAAGTTATTAGAAAGCTTATAGATTATAGTATGAATGACATGCAAAAATATGAAATACTACTACTAATACTAGCAACTCGCTGCAACATAAGGACACCCGAGGCCAATACAGCTACGTTTTATCAGGAAAATATCTGAAAATGTTTAAGGTATAGTATAAATTGCAAAAAACATGAAAATAGGGTGGATATCGAAATGTTGGACAAATTTAGTAACTGAATTTAGTGATTTGATGAGTTTGGTCTTATTAGGCTCTTTTTTAGGGGGTGTGGGGGACAAGAAAATGTCGGACAAATTTAGTAACTGAATTTAGTGCTTCGTCGATGATTTTAGTTTAATATAAACTTTCAAGTATCAATTCATAGTAAGTAAGATTCTGGGGTTGAGTTGGGTGGAATCCTCCCACACAAATAGGATAATTTGGTTGCGATGGCAACACTTTGATTTTTGCCATGTTTTTTTTTGCTTTGTCAATGATTTTAGTTTAATATAAACTTTCAAATACCACTTTATACTAAGATTTGGGGGTTGAGTTGGTGTAAAATCCTCCCATACTGACTTATTATTTACTATTAAAACATCGAGAACATCGAGGGTTAATATGATGTTTGAAATGAGTATGCTAATGGGTACGTTTTATCATTGAAATATCTGAAAATGTTGAAGATATAGTAAGAAAGGCATGCAAAACATGATAATACAACTAAAACTAACAACTTACTGCACTACTAAACCATCTGAGGTCAGCAAAAGTACGTTTTATCAAGAAAATATTAGAAAATTTATAAATTATAGTATGAATGACATGCAAAAACATGAAATACTACTGCTACTACTACTACTACTACTACTAGCAACTCGCTGTAACATAACAACATTTGAGGCCAATACAGCTACGGTTTATCAAGAAAATATCGGTAAATGTCTAAGGTATAGTACAAATGGCATGCAAAAAACATGACAATAGGGGGGACAACGAAATATTGGACAAATTTAGTAACTGAATTTAGTGATTTGATGAGTTTGGGCTTATAAATTATTTTCCCCCTCCTGTAAATTTGAGGTAATGAGAGATTACGCTCTTTTATAGGGGGTGTGGGTGACAATGAAATGTCGGATAAATGTTGAAACTGAATTTAGCGCTTCGTCGATGATTTTAATTTAATATAAACTTTCAAGTACCACTTCATAGTAAGTAAGATTCGGGGGTTGATTTGGGGTTGGATCCTTCCACACAAATATGATAATTTGGCTGCGAGGGCAACACTTTGATTTTTGTCATGTTTTTTCGCTTTGTCAATGATTTTAGTTTAATAAAAACTTCCAAGTACCACTTTATAGTAAGATTCGGTAACGATATGAAAAAAAATCATATCTGTAAGACCCTATGAACTAAAGAATTATATGAAACGCAATATATTCTTTTTTAATAATATTTATGACGATATGACTGGATAGTTCCTTGCATAATTTAGCAGTGCATATCGTCTTGCATCTCTTCTTTTAAATAAAACGAAAATGTTCATCTTTTTCTTGTGCTTTTATATGCATCAAAAAGAGCGGAGTGTAAAGCATTGGGGAGGGGGGGGGTTGTGATGGGGTGACGTATAGTGATTAACGAGTTGACATATGCTAATTTACTTTTACCTTGAAAATGGAATTCAATTGAAATCTAAAAGGGGTTTTTATATGCGTTTAAACGTGTAGGCCTACTGAAAAAAAAACATTTTCGACTTAAGCCAGATCAAAAATATTCAAGCGCAAATTTTCAGTAAACTTAGTTCTAATGTTATATTTGATAGTATGTCACAAACTTTTTTGTTTCCATAAAGGATATTTTTCAACTAAAAGTAGAGAGCTGAGCGTGATTTAAATTGCGTTTACAATATGGTAACGAAGTGTAAGGAAGGGCATTAGAAGAATTAAATTTTCAAGCTGATTTCAAATACAAAAGTTTCATGTCTTACCCATCAAAAGTCATGAACCTGTGAAAATTTACCTTATTTTCGAAAAAAAGAGTGAATGGTCAAACTCTTCATGGTAAGGAAGATAGTAACTGAAACCTTAAAAAACAAAATCAAATGAGACGATGCACTTTGAAGTCTATGTATTTATGCTGTATCGACTTGTGGTATACACAAGTTTTTACACCCTCGTCATACATTATAATAATTCATCATTCTTCACCCACTTGGTGTGATCCCAATCTATATCCATTTTCGTTTCAAAGATATTTTTCAACTATAAGTAAAGAGCTGCTACATTAAATCAACGAAGAACAGAAATATAGTTCAATAATTGCTCAAGCGCAAATTTCAGTAAACTTAGTTCTAATGTTATTTTTGATATTATGGCAGACACTTTTTCGTTTCTACATAGGATATTTTTCAACTAAAAATAAAGAGCTGCTACATTAAATCATCGAAGAACAGAAATATAGTTCAATAATTGTTCAAGTGTAAATTTTCAGTAAACTTAGTTCTAATGTTATATTTAATAGTATGCCAGAAAATTTTTCGTTTCCGCATAGGATATTTTTTAACTAAACGTAAAGAGCTGCTACATAAAATATACAGTGAGCAGAAATATAGTCCAATAAATGTTCTAGCTAATGTTTTCTGTAAACATAGTTCTTATGTTATATTTATTAGTATGACAGAAACTTTTTTTCTCACAAATGATATTTTTCTACTAAATGTAAAGAGAGATGTGTACTCAGGTTTTAATCAAGTTTGATCTTCTTTCAGAGTAAATCTATGAAATTTCCTATCAAATATAACCCTCAGGCTTGGAATAACCCATTTTTTCGTAAGTGTCGGTCTACAGTGTTCGAATTGTTGAGCATAAGCACATGTGCGAACATATTCCATCTTAAGTGTAGAAGATGCAAAACCCCTATCATAGTTGACATGAGCAATGAACCTTTACAATAAGATCTGTCCTTAAAAAAAATGATTTTAGTGCCCTATGAGTAAAGTGTTTTAGAATGTATTTTAATTTGTTTATTAATAAAAAAATTTATATATATATATATATATAACAATAATATCTTTATTCTTCACATTAGATTTCTTCTTCTTTTGTGTATAGGCAACTGATGGTTGCATTTTTGGTCAACATCTACGCTATTATAGGAAATAATTTCAAAGTATCAAGAAACATGATAGTATACATCACTTTCAAGTTCACATAGACAGCACGGTGAAATATCTGATAATTCAAAAATGGTGAAATTAATTTACTCATAGTTTGAAGACACCCTACCAAATGCTGCTCATCTTTTTTCGGAGGCGGGGGTGGGGGAGCTGTTGGTGAATAAGCTATCTCATCTTGCCAAAATAATTTTGGACATGAAGTTCTGATAACTGTTTTCTTAGACATTTATAACTCTTAATGGAGCCTCTATATTTAAAATTGGGGGGTTTCCTCAAAAGTAGGAGGGACGGGACCCCTTGGTGGTTGGGAGAGGAATACCTTGGAGGCTGAGGTCTTTGCTCACTACTGACTCTAGACAAACCATGATTCGCTCTGCTTCAAGAATATTCGATAACCTACCTAAAAAGAGAAAAAAGATAAAATCCAACTTTAATAAAAAATTATTTATTGTTAATAAAATCATATGTATTTTAAACGTGGTTGTTCTTATTTCCGAAAACTAAAACCCAAACCTTTTTAAAAAAAATCAAATATTATTAATAAAATAACTTGTATTTTAAACTTGGATGTTCATGTTTTTTTACATTAAATCCCAACTTTATTAAAATATCAAATATTATTAATAAAATCATATATATTTTAAACGTGGATGTTCGTATTTCTTGAAACTAAAACCATATATATTCATATTATTTATAACATCAAATAATTCATCAATAGTTACAGATTTAAGGTACGCAGACACATCACAATCTTCAGGTAGGAACTGACGAAAATCTCCATCTTGATCAAATACTGGCACCGATGATGACACACGCTGCCCAATAGTAGCGAAGTGATTACACATCTCATCTGCAACATTATTATTCATTCCCATATTATCTGGGCGGATCAAGACGCTACCAGGGCAAGTCACCGACTTAATCAATTTCCAAGTCTTACTCAGGTTACCCTCAACTTTTTTAAATTTAACCTTATAATATTCTAACATAGCCAGTCGGAGTACAGCATTTAACCTACTATTATAAACTATATATAGTACTTTATCATGAGGATCATTGATCCTTGCTGACAACTTATATAAAAAACGACTTCTATTAATTGACTGTAACAAACTCTTTGTAATCCAAGGTTTATTCGGAGACACCCTTCTCTTCTGTATTCCTGACACTTCACAACATTCCAAAAACGTATCCTTAATCTTACCATACCAAAGCTCAAACTTCAAATTTAAATCTAATTCTTCTTGTAAAAATTTAAAGTCTAACTGTTCTATCCTAAGCTTAAATCTTGAAATAGTATTTGAATCAACTAATAATTTTTTAGGCTTAGGGCGAGCATCACAATTAATATTAATATTCTTAAATATACCCGGAACTAATATAGCCAAACCAAAGTGATCCGAAACATCATTTAACACAACACTTGACGAATTATGGGGAACATTCAAAAATACATTATCAATTAGAGATGAAGATGACTCCGTCACTCTAGTACAAATATTTAAAGCAGGATGCATCCCATAACCTAACATTAAATTCAAAAAATTCTGGGCTTTTAAATTTGATGCTAAGAATCTCAAATCAATGTTAAAATACCCACACACAAACCCCGGCATGTTCTTACGAATTAGAAGGTCTATTTGTTCCTCTAATAATTTCAAAAAGCAATCTACACTAGCTGAAGGGGGGGCGGTAACAAACAGCAATAAAAAATGGGTCACCATTCTTATCAACCTCCGTAACAAAACACTCAAAAATCATCTCTTTATTAACACACAAATCATCACTAACCTTCACATTCAAATCAGTTCTGATGTACAGGGCAAGTCCTCCATGCTGATAATGAGTACGGTTCTTAACATGCATATTATAATTTAAAATATCCAATAGTCCAGAATTATTATTCATTAACCATGTTTCAGTAAGTGCAAGAATATGAAAATCAGATAGCATACACAGCTCCGACAAATAATCCAATGCACTATTTAACCCCTGACAATTCAAATGAAAAATGCCAAGTTTATCCGGTGCCAGTCTAGTATGTAAATCAACTGGGCACTTATAATTAACCTTCGGAAAAACATCATCTACCCCCATATCAAAATCCCTGTGAAGTATCCCTAATCCTAAATCCGAAACACTCAATGGATTATTCTCAAGCCAATCCAATCCAAACAATCCGAACATATGTTAACATTGGGTAAAGTTCATAAATTTCAGCCCTCCCCCCAAGGACTTCTGGGAATTAAGTCATCCTTAGATACATAGTTATCATATTTTCGACCATGTTGAACAAAATGGCTATCTCAAAATTTTGATCGGATGACTTTGGGAAAAAAATATGCGTTGGAGGAGGCTTAGTTGCCCTCCATTTTTTTTGGTCACTTAAAAAGGGCACTAGAACTTTTAATTTCCGTTTCAATGAGCCCAACCAAGATATTCTAGGAGCACTGGGTTGATACGATCACCCCTGGGAAAAAAGAAAACAAACAAATAAACAGGCATTCGTGATCTTTCTTCTGGCAAAAAATGCAAAATTCCACATTTTTGTACATAGGAGCTTGAAACATCTACAGTAGGGTTCTCTGATACGCTGAATATGATGGTGTCATTTTCATTAAGGTTCTATAACTTTTCGGGGCACTTTCCCCCTTTTTTTGAAAATCAGCCAAATTTTCTCAGGCGCGTAACTTTTGATGGGTAGCACTAAACTTGATTAAAGTTATATATTTGAAATCTGCATTAAAATTTGATTCTTTTGATGTATCTATTGGTATCAAAAACCCGTTTTCTAGAGTTTCGGTTACAATTGAGCCGGGTCGCTCCTTACTTACAGTTCGTTACCACGAACTGTTTGAAAAGGCAATATATAAACTTAGAACTATACCACTCTATTAGTTTGGGGACGGGGGGAGGGGTAAGGTGAAGAACACTTTAGGAGTGGGATAAGTAAGAATTTTAGATCGTTTTTAAAGTAGTTTTTACAATTTTATTCATTGAATAGGGAAATGAATGATACTGGTTACTTATTTTCTTCTTTTCTGATTTCTGTCCTAGCCTCTAGATAACCTTAACCACTGCTTGGTGCATTACCTTATTAGGTATTGTCAATAAGGTATTGTCAAATAAGCAAATATTTACCTTATGAGTTTGATTAACTATTAAGAAAGTAGTAGGCACTAAGCGACAATTTAGTCAACTTAGGGCTTTGCGACCAAATATGAATGAATGAATTTATTGTAAACCCGTCAAGTTTAGACAAGAAACACAGACGGAGCAAAGTAAAAGAAATAAGAAAATGAAAAACGAAGAGACGCTTCAACAGAAACAATCAGAGGCAACGCTGTAGCGTTGCCTATAGTAAAGGCCATACGGCTCCAATGTTTTATTTTATTTATTTTTTTTCCCCAGAGGCACTTCATACGGAAGGGGTCGTCGTAGAAACTTCAAAAGGGGCTCATTCGATTGAAAATCGAGAGTTCTAGTGCCCTTTTTAATATTCGAAAATAATTGAAGGGCAACTAGCCCCCACCCACGCCCATCACTCCCCCAAACACATCCATTCAAAATTTTGAGATAGATATTTTGTTCAGCGTAGTTGATTTACACATAGAAAATATATTTTTGAGGAGGACACTCCCCCACAACCATCAGGGCAAGAGTTTTAAGTTATGCCCTGGGGGCATATAAGGTTTTTATAGAAGGCTTTGTCGTAGAAACTTCAAAAGAGGCTCATGCGATTGGAAATTCAAAGGGGTAGTGCTCTTTTTAATTGTCGAAAGTGATTGGAGGGCAAGTAGCCCCCCCTACGCCCATCATTTGCCCAAACACATCCAATCAAAATTTTGAGATAGCCATTTTGTTCAGCTTAGTTGATTTCCAGATAGAAAATATATTTTTGAGGAGGGCATCCCCAACATCCCTCAGGGCAAGGGTTTTAAGTTATGCCATGGGGGCATATAAGGTTTTTTATAGAAGACGTTGTCGTAGAAACTTCAAAAAAGGCTAATTCGATTAGAAATTCAAAGGGCTAGTGCCCTTTTTAATAGTCGAAAGTGATTGGAGGTGGCAACTAGCCCCCCCCCTCTCACGCCCCTCCTTCCCCCCAACACATCCCCTCCCAATTTTGAGATAGCCATTTTGTTCCGCGTAGTTGATTTTCAGATTGAAAATATGTTTTTGAGGATGACACTCCCCCACAACCCTCAGGGCAAGGGTTTTAAGTTATACCCTGGTGGCATATAAGGTTCTTATAGAAGGCGATGTCCTAGAAACTTCAAAAAAGGCTCACTTGATTGGAAATTCAAAGGGCTAGTGTCCTTCTAACAGTCGAAATTGATTTGAGGGCAACTAACCCCCCTCTCACGCCCACCTTTTCCCCAAACACATCCAATAAAAAATTGGAGACAACTATTTTATTAAACGTAGTTTGAATCGAATAAAAGAGCTACAAACAAGAGTTTGGGTATCACCTTACTGCAGAAGCTTAAAACCCCGAACGAACAGAAATTAAAATTAACTATCTTACAAACATAAAGATAACCGGTTCAAACATAAATAACTTAATAAATTATATAGCTTCAATATTTTTTATTATTCCTCCCCCCCCCCCAGAGCTGCTTTATATGCAATGGTCAAAAATACCATTTTGTTAAAAATAGTTGAAAGGTTAATTAACAAAACTCTGGTGTCGGCAAAACCTCCCAGGGCCCGGGGACAGGAAGGGAGTCTCGTATAAACTTCAGAGAGCACTAATTTGATTGGAAATTTGAAGTTCTAGTCCAGCTGTTAAGAGTCAAAATTGATCGAAGGGCACATCAACCCCCCCCCACGCCCTTTTTCCCCACTCCGTCCGGTGAACTTAGTCTGTTTATACCTGTAGGCCCCCTGAGCGGTAGAACGTTTTGGTATTAACACAAACCTATTAGGCATCTGCTCTCCTTCCTAACAAGGAAAGAACAAGAGAGTGTAAGGCAGTGGCGGACCCAGGGGAGGGGCAAGGGGTGCCCCCTCCTCTAACGTAGTCTGAAGTAATGCAATTTACTTAATTAACGCAAGATTGCGTTAATTAAACTTGCTATCAATCGCTGTCCACAAGTTATGCAAGCTGTCTATTTTTAATATATAAGGTTTTTATCAAAGAGGTAATCGTATAGACTTTGAAAAAAGCTTCACTTGATTTCCTTTGAAAAAAGCTTCACTAGATCCGTTTTTTAAAGTCAAGAATAATCGGAGAGTAACCAACCCCCCTCCATGCCATAAAAACTTGAAACTTTTTGCAATCAAAAACGAACAAAAATTAATTACATAAAAAAACTTTCCGAAAAAGCAGTTTTTCAAAGGAAAGTAAAGGCATTTTTAAAATTAATCTAAGCAGATAGAAATACATTTTAAAATTAAAAATAAAAAAGACCAGAAATTACTATTAAAGAATAAATGTAACCCAAAATGAATAGAAATTAAATAAACAATCATATCAAAAAACACACAACAATTAATAATATAAATGAATAAATAGATCTGAAAGCGAGTAATGCTTTTATTGAATATGAAAATCAAGCTTAAAACGAACAAAAATAGTTTGCTATTAAAGTATAAATGAAACTTAAAACGAACAGAAATTAAATAAACAATCAATACGAACAAACATTCAATATATATTAAAGTAAATGAATAAATAAATCTTAAAACAAGTGAAACTTAAAATGTATATGCAAATCAAGTCTGAATCGAATAAAAATAACTACAAACAAGAGTTTGGGTATCGCCTCACTGCAGAAGCCTAAAACTTACTACGTCATTGGCGCTTTACTGAAAACGAATTATATTACAAATTTTTTCTTTTGTACTTAGTATTGAAAATAAATATTAAAATTACAGCAAAATTTTGAACTGATCTGCTTTCAGCAATTAATATCATTATACATAAAACATTCAGTTTAATTTATTAGTTCTTTCCAAGATTGGTCAAGACAAATATAGTTTCACTACAAACAAAATTTGGATACTGCCCCCTTCTTTAACTGTAAAAACCTAAAGCCTTCTGCGTCATTGGCGCTTCACTGAAAACGAGTTACTCGTATATTACAAATTTATTCTTTTCCAGTTCTTACAGCATTGAAAATGAAAATAAAAATTACAGTGAGAAAAAAAAAATTTTGAACTGGTGGATCTTTCAACAATTAATATCATTCAAGTTCAAGTTCAAGTTCAATATGGGTTTAATTCAAAAAAAATATATAAAAATTAACTTAACTCAGTTTCTTGTGCATTGATGCACGTTTGGGCCCGTAATAATTGCACACTCTAAATACAGCGTGGCCTCATATCCTATCCAATTTCCAGCCCGAACCGCCTTCAAATAACAATAAACTTAATACAACTTCTCCTCCACTTACACCCTTTGAAGTATCAAACTAAAATATGATAATTAATAATAATATCGAAAAATTCTAAACATAATAATAATAAAATAAATCTAGTAAATAAATATTTAATCTTTTAGATATTTTTTCACATTCTTTTTAAAGGAGCCGAGATACCTATATGACTTCAGCTCTTGCGGAAGTGCATTCCACTCTGTAGGACACGCAATTCTAGGAGAAAATTCCGACCTAGCTGTCGGAGTCGGGGGTATATAAATGTCTGATGAAGATCGTGTATTTAAACTATGGATTTGTAATGCCAGTGTGAATAAGCCTTTAAATGGTGATGGGAGTGTTCCAGAAAAATATTTAAAACAAGAAACGGTGCAAGATAGTCTGTAAAGTGATGCCATTGATAGTCTATTCGGTGCTGGGCCTAACATTTGAAGTGCTTTATTGTGAACTGAGTTTAGTCTCTGTAAATGTGTCTTGAAATTGGATTGCCAAACCGTAGAAGAATATTGAATGTGAGGCTTGATAACTGCATTGTAGATCCGGATCAGTATTTTTTTTAGGGAAATGGTGACTGAGTTTTCTCAAGATTCCAAGGTTCCTTGAAAGCTTCGTCTCGACACTTGCTATGTGGTGTCTGAACGAGAGGATTTCTTCGATTAAAACCCCTAGGTAACGAACGTGTCTTTTTTCTGGTCTCTTGATAAGTCCACGAGAGGTTTCAATACCAATCAAATCAGGAGCCAGCGAATCTATACGTGAAAAAAATAAAACACTCGATTTGTCAATGTTGATGACTAGACGATTTGTGGGTGGGTGTTAACATGTTAACATATGGTATTGGTTATTGGGAAGTATAAAGACGTTTTCAGGGGGGATTTTTTCTGGTAGTGGGGGAGGGGGGGGTGGGTTGGAGGTTAAGTGGGAGGATCGATTTGTGGGTCGTTTGTGGGTGACATAGTTTGCAGCAATAAGGGCTACGACTTGCAGGAGTCAGTACTTGCTGAAGATCATTTACGTGAACAAGAAACAATACCGGTCCCAATTTAGAGCCCTGTGGCACCCCGCAGTTAACTACGACATAATTTGCATGGTCATTTCCTGTGTACATTCGACGATTTTCCAGGTAAGACTTAAACCAATCTAGGACTTGGCCACGAACTCCAATATGATCCAGCTTTCCTAGTAATATTTCGTGGTGCATGCTATCAAACGCTTTCTTAATATCTAGAAGCACTGCTGCAGGTAAAGCAACCGAATCTAGGATTCTGTTTACGAATAAACTTAGTGAAATAAGGGCGTCTTCGGTTGAATGGCCCGCCCTAAACCCGAATTGGCGGCTGTTAAAAAAGCCTTTGGCCTCTAAATATTGGTAAAGCTGGTTTTTCATTGGTGTTTCAAAGACTTTCGAGAAAACTGATAAGATTAAAATTGGTCTATAATTTTTTGTGTCTGTATGACTTCCACCTTTGTGAAGAGGTATTATCTTTGCCTTTTTTAACATTTCAGGAAAGACCCCTTTATCTAATGAAAGATTTACAAGGTAAGTTAGCGGCTCAGCAATGGTCGTCACTACTGCTTTCAGTGCCTTTGTGTGGACCGGGTCGAAACCTGAAGCAGAAGAGCCCTTCAAACGAGTAATTCGAGCTCACCTGGTGTTACAGGACTCACTGCCATTGATTTCATACACTTCGGGCCAAGGTATTCTTTGTATGATTTAGATGGTATCTCGACGGAATTTGCTGTGGTCTGGCCGATATTTGCGAAAAATGTACTCAGCGATGCGGCAACCTGTGTAGGTTCGGTAATTTCTTCATCATTCACGACCAATTTCACTGGTAATATTGAAGACTTAGTGGTTGGCCGTAGTACCGAGTTGATAATTTGCCAAACTTTTCGGACATCCTTCCCACTTTCTGTCAGCTTTTGGTGCAGGTAGCCACACTTTGCTCTTCGTAATACAGTCCGAAGGACTTTCCTGTATTTCTCATACTCCTCTAGCCGGACTGACCTCGGAAAGCGTCTATACTCTCCCCAAAGGTGGTTTTTCTTATTCACACAGGCCAGAAGACCATCCCTCATCCAGGGGCTAATTGGCTGGTCTTTTTTTCGTTTATTAGTTCTCGGGTTTCTCATGCAACATCTACTGTGTACATCCAAGAACGTCGAGTGAAATGACCCAAATGCTTCGTTTACATCTTGAATCTCCATTACGTTATCCCAGTTTAATTGCTCTAGTTCCTGTTTTAAATTCTTCAAGTTTTCTTCTGTTAAACATATAATCGGTAACGAAGGGTTGATTCGGGACCTTATCTTAGCTGGTTCTGAAAGGCCGAGTGTTGCATGAATGGGGAAGTGGTCTGATGTGTCGCTGACGAAGACTGCCACCGACTCTGGGAGCAAGGTGCTGAATATGTTGTCGATAAGTGAATGCGTACTCTCAGTAACCCGTGTCGGAATCGTAACAGCAGGATATAGGCCTGAACCTGCCGTATTATTTAGAACATCTGCTGCTTCGGCCGTTAGCGGAATACTGAGGTTAATATTAAAATCTCCCATGAGAATAAGCTCATTTTTTTTACACTGGGCTAGCTAAAGAACTTGAGCCATATGTTCCATAAACTGAGACGTTGACCCTGACGGAGAAATATAAATTAAACATAAAATAATTTTTTTTATTTGGGGACAGCCATACTTCTAGGAACAACGACTCGAAAATTCCTTCAGTATTTCGTGTAAGGTCTTGCCTAATTTGAACCGTGTGTGTGTCGCAGATATAAATTGCTATACCACCCCTTTTCATCTGTTTTCTGTGGAGAAAATGGCTAGTGTAACCTGGAATATCCTAAAGGCTTTCGGTTTGTTGTGTAATAAATGTTTCAAATAGACCTATACAATCTGGTCTAAGCTCCCGACATGTCGACTCTAGATCAGAAAATGAGGAATACAGTCCTTGGCAATTCAAATGAAATACCGAAAGTTGAGAATCGGAAGACCTCCCAGTAATTAAATTAGAAATTACATATTTACTTTTATGAAAATTTTTATCATCAAAAAAATGGAAATCATTTTCTTGATCAATTTCTTGATCAAAAATAAGCTTGAGATTTAAATAAGACTCTTCTAAATTCTTTAATCTATCTATATCAAAATCTATGATACCTCTCGGGGATGAAGCTGAAGAAAGAGTCATCACTTACCAACTGCAATCAGTGGTCCGTCGTAAAAATTCCAGAAGAGCGAGGAGTAAAAAACAATGAACATACCCGATTTAACTTCTTTATGGAACACTGAAAGGAAACAAAAACAAACTAGATACCTTGAATTTTGGGAACATGATAAAAAAGGAAAAGAAAATTGAATAAATATGAAACAAAAAAAGAAGAAAACAAAATTTTCGCTTTACATCCTTCACTGTCATACAACTTAAAACAGAAATACTGTGCGGCTTCAGCAATAATTCAAAAAACTTCTCACGATATCACGTACATAAAAATTAAATATGACAAAAAGTGACAAAACTGCTGGTCGGAAACAACCTCCTCTGGGTCATTTTTGGCAAACAGTTTTAGCGGATCGAAACAGTCATCATCGTATTTAACCCACTGCTGTGAGCTTTTTGACTTTTTTGTCTCCAGCCAGAGTTTCACGTTACGCTGGACAACATGAGTCTTACTGACCTTCTCTGCTCCCTTTGCATTTTTTAGCTTGTAACCGAGAGCCAATAATTCCTTTCTTCGCTTTCCTAATTCAGCAGGTAAGTCAGTTGACACGCTGTAGCCCGTTCTCTTTAGTTTACCACATTCTTTAAGAATCAATGAGCGATTATAATTCTTGAGCTGCACGAAAATAGGCTCAACTGTTTTTTCCTACCGCTCCGCAGACTAGGGCCAACACCATCATCAGACGCGGTGAATTTTTTGACCCTATACGCAACACTGATACCTATTTGATCAGGATCTGCAATCCCGAGTTTTTTTCCGAAATTTTTTTTTAGTGTATCACGAAGATTTTCAGATTCCTTTGGCGTATCGATCCCGTGAAGCAGAATATTGTTTCTCCGTGTATGTAAATCCACTCTAAGTGCAGACGATTTCACCTTAATCAGTTCCAATTTTAACAGCTTATTTTCTGTCTTCAACACCTTATTTTCTTGTTGTAGCATCGAAATCGTACCAGTTAATTCATCCACTCGCCGGTCAACATGCTGTTTTGCTAGTGATTTAGCCATGTCATATTTTTTCAACAATAATGCCACAAAATTTTGAAAATCCTTAAAAAGTCACGAAAGGAGACTTACTCACAAGGGCCCTTAATTTGTAATATCCAGATATTACTTTGGGCCCACTTTTAGCAATCGCAATCAGTCAAAACTTATTATCCAAACTGTTTATCCAAGCAGCGTCCTTTGGGCAAGTGACGTAGCTAATCCAAATTCATTTCACACCTGGAGACCTTCATTATTATCTGGAGACCTTCATTATATATCTAATATTGAATTTGATTTTGTTTATACTTTCCAAGACTGTTCAAGACTCATATAGTTTTCAGTAAGGCGCCAATGATGCAGTAGGTTTTGGGCTTCTGCAGTGAGGCGATACCCAAACTCTTGTTTGTAGTATTTTTATTCGATTCAAACTTGATTTGCATATTCATTTTAAATTTCACTTGTTTTAATATTTATTTATTCATTTACATTAATATATATTGTATGTTTGTTCGCATTGATTGTTTATTTAATTTCTGTACGTTTTAACTTTCATTTATACTTTAATAGTAAACTATTTTTTTTTTAGTTTTAAGCTTGATTTTCATATTAAATCTAAGCATTAATCGCTTTAAGATCTATTTTATTCAAACTTGATTTGTATATTAATTTTAAGTTTCACTTATTTTAATATTTATTTATTCATTTACATTAATATATATTGTATGTTTGTTCGCATTCATTGTTTATTTAATTTCTGTACGTTTTAAGTTTCATTTTTACTTCAATAGCAAAATATTTTTTTTTCGTTTTAAGCTTGATTTTCATATTTAATCTAAGCATTACTCACTTTAAGATCTATTTATTCATTTATATTATTACTTGTTGTGTGTTTTTTCCTGATTGTTTATTTAATTTCTGTTCGTTTTGGGTTTCATTTATTCTTTAGTAGTAATTTCTGGTCGTTTTGAGTTTGAATTTTCACAGGTATTTGTATCTTCTGAATTTAAGTTTAAAATGGCCTTTACTTTTCTTTTAAAAACTTATTTTTTGGAAATTTTTTTTTAATTAATAATGAAAAAGAAAGGAAAACGAAACAATACACTAACACTTAACGTAACAAGGAGAAAAGAAAATTCACATTACTGATGAAAACTACTGGATTAGTATGAGCCACTACTGATGAGTCTGACGATTATTATTCACTTTAACAATCTGTTTTTTCTGCCGCTTTCAGTGAATCCGTGATATTGTAAATCCTTGTTATTTTTGTATTCCTGGTCCAAGGTGGGAGTCTGAGTAAATATTTTGCGAACCAGAAAAAGCGCTGCGGATTTTATTTTTATCTCTTTCAGTTTAATATTTCCCAAAAAGGTGTACTGTATAGAATGTGATGGGTTTCAAATGCATTGTACAATGTGGCAAGGATGGATCGATTGAAACGAAGTTTGGCCTTTATAAGTGTCATATAAGCAGTGCAAATGCGGCGTCGTATATGTGAAAGTAGAATCTAACGTATGTGTTTAACAGAAGTGCCAATCGGGAGTCCAAGGTAGGTCATGTGAGTAGTATCCCATCTCTGCTTTCAAGCGCACCGGTAGCAGATTAACACAGGGAAATTAAAATATGTTTGTTTGTTATGTTGTTTGATGGTTGTTTGTTATGTTTGATGATTATGTTTATTGGTTGATGCTTGTTGGTTATGTTTGATGATTGTTGGTTGATGGTTATGTCTAATGGTTATTTTTTTTGATGGCTATGATGTTTTTTGGTTATGTTTGTTAGTTATGTTTGATGGTTATTTGGTTATGATTGTTGGTTAGGTTTTTTATGTTGGTTATGTTTGTTGGTTATGTTTGAAGGTTATGATAGTTTTGATTAATTCTTGATGGTTATGTTTGTTGGTTATGTTTCTTGAATATGTTTTTTGAACATGTATGATGTTTGTTGGTGATGTTTGTTGGTTATGTTTGTTGGTTTTGGATATGGTTTTGAACATGTTTGTTGGCTATTGTTTGATGGTTATGTTTGTTGGTTATGTTTGTTGGTTATGTTGCTGGTTATATTTGTTGGGTGTTGGTTATGTATGTTTGATGGTTATATTTCTTTCCTGATGGTTAAGTTTGTTGGTTATGGTGATTATATTTGTTGATTTTTGGTTATGTTTCTTGGTTATGTTTGATGGTTATGTTGTTTCATGGTTAAGAGTGCTGGTTATGAGGTTTGATGTATATGGTTATGTTTGTTGGTTGATGTTTGTTGGTTATTTTTAATGTTTGTTGGTTGATGGTTATGTTTGTTTATTATGTTGTTTGATGGTTATGATGTTAGTTGGTTATGTTTGATGGTTATGTGGTTATGAGTGTTGGTTATATTTGTTGGATGTTGGTTATGCTTGTTGGTTATTTTTGATGGTTATGATGGTTGTGGTTAATGTTTGTTGCTTATGTTTGTTGGTTATATTTCTTGAATTTGTTTGTTGAACATGTATGTTGTTTGTTGGTCATGTTTGTTGGTTATGTTCATTGGTTTTGGATATAGTTTTGCATATGTTTGTTGGTTATTGTTAGATGGTTATGTTTGTTTGTTAAGTTTGTTGGTTATGTTTGATGGTTATGTGGTTATGAGTGTTGGTTATATTTTTTTTGTTGTTGTTATATTTTGTTGGTTATGTTTGATGGTTATGATGGTTATGATTAATGTTTGTTGGTTATGTCTGTTAGTTATGGTGGTTATGTTTTTTGTTTGTTGGTTACGTTTGTTGGCTTTGATATATTTGAAAGTAAATTATTTTACTAGCCAATGCCATCCCCTGTTTCTAGGCAAAATTGCCAGGTGTTTTCTCCCACAAAACATGTCCAAACATGCCTCCCCAGGTGGTAGAAGCCAATGTGGTTATGAGTGTTGGTTATGTTTTTTTGTTGGTTATATTTTGTTGTTTATGTTTGATGGTTATGATGATTATGATTAATGTTTGCTGGGTATGTTTGTTTGTTATGGTGGTTATGTTTGTTGTTTGTTGTTTATGTTTATTGGCTTGGATATATTTGAAAATAAATGATGTTACTAGCCAATGCCATCCCCGGTTTCTAGGCAAAATTGCCAGGTGTTTTCTCCCACAAAACATGTCCAAACATGCCTCCCCAGGTGGTAGAAGCCATAATTTTTTGCCACTAGTTAACCACTATTTAAGTGGTATATCATAAACAAATAAGTAGAACAACAGGGAAATTTTTATACAAGACAGTGGAACGCAACTTTAAATGAATATTTCAACCCTATATCCAAGGGCCGTCCTCAGCAAAACAGACGAAGAGAATAAAAACACTATAAAAGAAACTTACATTGAAATTCAATCATTAAAACTGTTATAAAAAATGTTTTAAAACAGCCCTAATGTCATTACTTCAAGGAAGTTCAACCAGAACTGGTACTCCAAACGAAATCAACAGAGAACAAGTCATTCATTCGGAATTAAGATACTTGCAGACAAGCTTTTAAAGCTAAACTTGCCTTCTTTGCAGCCAACCTAGATGGTCTATTTGTAATAGGTTGACTGGAGTTAATTACAGGTTTTTAATGTAATTAGTCAAATCATTTTTAATTAAATTTGTCTATAGGGCATTAAGCGAATATTCCCCCAAATCTCTATTTAAAGAAATATTTCTATTTATTTTGATTTTAATTTCAATTGCCTCTCGAACAACTTGTTTTATGCCTAAATCATTGCTAATAAGGCAAGTTTCTTCAAAAAGCATTTTATGACTAGGGTTATCATATATGTGACTGTTTAAAGCAGAATCAAAGAAAAATATTTGTACTATTAGAATTTAAAGCTTTAGTCATGTCATCTTTGTGTTGTTGCAGGCGTGTTTCTAAATTTTTATTGGTTATAACAACAAAAAAATGGCCAAATTCACATGGTATTTTATAAAACCCACTCTGGGCGAGTAACTGGGGTTATATCTTTACCAGGATTTAAGAAATTCATGATTTTAAAATTATTTGTAAATACGACATAAAAATTATTTTGTGTGCAAATTTTTTTTAAACTTGTAGTGACTTTTGGAATATATGGAAGGTAAATTATATTTGGGGGCTTGACGGGAACTTCACATTGCAAAAGACCCTTAATTTTACGGGAGTGTCTTGCCAATCTTCGGCTAATTGTACTGTTAATAAAGACAATAGGATAACCGTTTCCAAAAAGTATGTCTCTAATAAAATTTAGTTCATCCCTGATGTGAGATTCAGAGCAAATGTGTAGGGCACGGTCTACAAGAGAGGTGACAACAGCTCTTTTGACTTTTGGGGGGTGATTGGATTTAAAATGTAGATATCTGTTATTTTGTGTGGGTTTTCTGTAAATTGTAAAATCCAGTTTATCAATGTCACGAATAATTAAAACATCCAGAAACGGTAATTTATTTGCATTTTCAATTTCTAAAGTAAATTGTAAATTTCGGTCATATGTATTAAGGTAATCTAGAAAGCCCCTAGGTTCATTTTTCCCATAATTCCAGAGCGATATTACATCATCCCTATAACGCGCCGAATAGACATGTTTCAAAAACTATGAATTTAAGGCCCAGTTTTCAAGGTGTTCTACATTAATGTTCGCTAATACCCCGGATAGCGGCGCACCCATAGGGAGACCATTTTTTTGTTGATAAAAAGAATTACGGAACTGAAATTTATTACAAATTTTGACTAGGGACATTAAAACCACACAATCTATTCCTGTTGTTGAATCTTCAATTAAATGATAGTCTTCTTCTATTTTATTTTTTAATAACTGCTCAAATATTGCTACATAAATATTTGAGTACATAGAAACTACGTCAAAATTACTTACTATTGTATTTTCTGAAATGCTTACACTTTTAAGTTTTTCTACTAAATCTACCGAATTACATATGTACGATTTTTGGGAATAAAATAACGGTTTGAAGGCTGTACATAACCACTTTCCAATATTGAAAGCAGGGGTTTTCATACATGCTACAATTGGCCTTAAGGGAATACCTTGTTTGTGTCATTTCGGTAAACCGTAAAACTTTGGGAAAAAGCTACCTCGGGGGAGAAATTTATTACACAATTGTGGGGTGATTTTGCCATTTTGTTTTAGATTCTTTAATTCGGTTATAATTTTATTCGCAAACTTATCAGTATGGTCGTGAGTCATGGAAGTATATGTATTTGTGTCATTTAAGTGTGAATAAATTTTATTGTCGTAATCTATAGTATCCATGACTACAAGTGAATTTCCCTTGTCTGCTTTAGTTATTATAATTGAAGGGTCTTTGCAAAGATTAGACAAAATTTTCATGTCGTGCTAAATTTCTGGTGTCAAATTAGTATGAGATGTAACTTTTTTTGGCTGCTGTAAAGTGTATTAATAAAACAAGACCTCATCTCATCTGGGTTAGAAATGGATGTGTAGTGTTTGTGCAAAGAAGATTCTAAGGAGGAGACAATATCTGCCACAGGAACTTGTTTTGGTGGAAAAGAAAATTTTGGACCTTTTTCAAGAGTTTGGATTTCCTTAGGTTCAAGAGCTTTAGAGGAGAGATCAACAATAGCGGGTCCTGGAGTAAACCTCGGGGTATAAACACGATGATTCATCGAAGATTCATACCTCAGACATTCCAATTTCTTATAAAGACGTTCTCTAGACAAACAAAAATCGTGACTAAATAAATTCTTTTCCAATCGTACCACCTGAGAATAATCAACCGTGGACAGATTTTCGCACAGAAATTTTTCAAGAGATTTTCTTTCTGAGGAAATAATATGTCGTTTTTGTTTTTTGTCCTTAATAATGTGGACAATAGTTTTTAAAATTAATATGTGCGCGAATTTCGCTTATTTCCGGGTATTTAAATTCAATTTATATATTAAATAATTAGGAATAATATTTTCATTTCTACAAGATTCTAAAAACTTTTGTTGATTGATAATACTAGCATGTTTTTTGCCTAAACTAATAAAATAAAAGATATCATAAGTCAACTGCTCCCTGTAAGCTAGACGCAAATAGTGGTGAAGACCACACTGCCTTTCCATCATAAACGAATAAGTAGAACAACAGGGAAATTTTTTATACAAGACAGTGGAACGCAACTTTAAATGAATATTTCGACCCTATATCCAAGGGCCGTCCTCAGCAAAGCAGACGAAGAGAATAAAAACACTATTGAAGAAACTTGCATTAAAATTCAATCATTAAAACTCTTTAAAAAAATGTTTTAAAACAGCCCTAATATCATTACTTCAATAAAGTTCAACCAGGACTGGTACTCCAAACGAAATGGACAGAGAACAATTCATTCAGATGGAATTAAAATACTTAAAGACAAGCTTTTAAAGCTAATCTCGCCTTCTTGGCAGCCAGCTTAGAAGGTCTATTCTTAATAGGTTGAGTGGAGTTTATTTACTGGTTTTTTAATATAATTACTCAAATCATTTTTAATTAAATTTGTGTATAGGGCATTAAGCGAATATTCCCTCAATTCTCTATTTAAAGAAATATTACTATTTATTTTGATTTTAATTTCAATTGCCTCTCGAACAACCTGTTTTATGCCTAAATCATTGCTAATAAGGCAAGTTTCTTCAAAAAGCATGTTATGACTAGGATTATAATATATGTGACTGCTTAAAGCAGAATCAAAGGACATATTTGTACTATTAGAATTTAAAGCTTTAGTTATGTCATCTTTGTGTTGTTGCAGGCGTTTTTCTAAATTTCGATGGGTTCTACCAACATAAAAATGGCCACAGTCACAAGGTATTTGATAAAACCCTCTCTGGCGAGTAAATGGGGTTATATCTTTACCAGAATTTAAGAAATTAATGATGTTAAAATTATTTGTAAATACGACATAAAAACTATTTTGTGTGCAAAGTTTTTTTAAACTTCTAGTGACTTTTGGAATATATGGAAGGTAAATTATATTTGAGGGCTTGACGGGAACTTCACATTGCAAAAGACCCTTAATTTTACGGGAGTGTCTGGCCAATCTTTGGCTAATTGTATTGTTAATAAAGACAATAGGATAACCGTTTCCAAAAAGTATGTCTCTAATAAAATTTAGTTCATCTGTAATGTAAGATTCAGAGCAAATGTTTAGGGCACGGTCAACAAGAGATGTAACAACACCTCTTTTAACTTGTGGGGGGTGATTGGATTTAAAATGTGGAATTCTGTTATTTTGTGTGGGTTTTCTGTAAATTGTAAAATCCAGTTTATCAATGTCACGAATAATTAAAACATCCAGAAACGGTAATTTATTTGCATTTGCAATTTCTAAGGTAAATTGTAAATTTCGGTCATATGTATTAAGGTATTTCACCTTGAAAATTGGTGGTAGAACACCTTGAAAATTGGGCCTTAAATTCATATTTTTTAAAAACATGTATATTGGGGGCATTATATGGATGATGTAATATCGCTCTGGAATTATGGGGAAAATGAACTTAGGGGCTTTCTAGATCACCCTAATACATATGACCTAAATTTACAAATTACCTTAGAAATTGAAAATGCAAATAAATTACCGTTTCTGGATGTTTTAATTATTCGTGACATTGATAAACTGGATTTTACAATTTACAAAAAACCCACACAAAATAACAGATATCTACATTTTAAATCCAATCACCCCGCAAAAGTTAAAAGAGGTGTTGTTACATCTCTTGTTGACCCCCCCCCCTCCACCCTCCCATCAAACCCCCCCCCCCCCCATTCTCGTCATTTTTCAAAGTTAATTTTGAATTTCTTTCATTGAAATGCAAGAGTTGGAATATTTCAGTAGTGTCTTGTCGTGGTTTACCTTGTCACAGTTAGATTCTCTTAATTTTTCAAAGTTCATTTTGGATTTCTTTCCTTGAAATGCAAGAGTTGGAATATTTCAGTAGTGTTTTGTCATGGTTTGCCTTGTCACAATTACATTCTCTTATTTTCAAAGTTCATTCTGAATTTCTTGCGTTGAAATGCAAGAGTTGGAATATTTCAGTAGTATTTTGTCGTGCTTTACCGTTTCACAGTTACATTCTCTTGATTTTTAAAAGTTCATTTTGGATTTTTACATTCTCATGATTTTGCAAAGTTCATTTTGAATTTCTTTCTTTGAAATGCAAGAGTTCGAATATTTCAGTAGTGTCTTGTTGTGCTTTACCTTGTCACTGTTACATTCTCTTGATTTTTCAAAGTTCATTTTGGATTTTTACATACTCTTGATTTTTCAAAGTTCATTTTGAATTTCTTTCATTGAAAATGCAAGAGTTGGATTATTTCAGTAGTGTTTTCTCGTGGTTTATCTTGTCACAGTTACATTCTCTTGATTTTTCAAAGTTCATTTTTGGATTTCTTTCCTTGAAATGCAAGAATTGGAATTTTTCAGTAGTGTTTTGTCATGGTTTACCTTGTCACAGTTACATTCCCTTAATTTTTCAAAGTTCATTTTGAATTACTTTCGTTGAAATGCAAGAGTAGGAATATTTCAGTAGTGTTTTGTTGTGGTTTACATTGTCACAGTTACATTCTCTTGATTTTTTAAAGTTCATTTTGGATTTTTACATTCTCATGATTTTTCAAAGTTCATTTTGAATTTCTTACTTTGAAATGCAAGAGTTGGAATATTTCAGTAGTGTCTTGTTGTGCTTTACCTTGTCACTGTTACATTCTCTTAATTTTTCAAAGTTCATTTTAGATTTCTTTCCTTGAAATGCAAGAGTTGGAATGTTTCAGTAGTGTTTTGTCGTGGTTTACCTTGTCAAAGTTACATTCTCTTGATTTTTCAAAGTTCATTTTGGATTTTTACATACTCTTGATTTTTCAAAGTTCATTTTGAATTTCTTTCATTGAAATGTAAGAGTTGGAATATTTCAGTAGTGTTTTCTCGTGGTTTACCTTGTCACAGTTACATTCTCTTGATTTTTCAAAGGTCATTTTTGGATTTCTTTCATTGAAATGCAAGAGTTGGAATATTTCAGTAGTGTTTTGTCATGGTTTACCTTGTCACAGTTACATTCTCTTGATTTTTCAAAATTCATTTTGAATTTCTTTCATCGAAATGCAAGAGTTGGAACAATCTAGTAGTGGTTTGTTGTGCATTACCGTGTCACAGTTACATTCTC
Source organism: Artemia sp. Qi Xiang Cuo (assembly GCF_049724085.1). Classification (NCBI taxonomy): domain Eukaryota; kingdom Metazoa; phylum Arthropoda; class Branchiopoda; order Anostraca; family Artemiidae; genus Artemia; species Artemia sp. Qi Xiang Cuo. The sequence continues at coordinate 73,567,870 of NC_142801.1, read as the reverse complement.
CTGATTCTTAAAAGTTCAATTTGAATTTAGTTCCGTGAAATGCAAGACTTACAATATTTATTTAATGTTTTGTCGTGTTTTATCTTGTCACTGTTACATTCTCTGAATTTTTCAAAGTTCCGAATTCTTACACACACAAAAAAAACTTACACACACAAAAAAATTTACACACACACACACACAAACAAACACTTACACACACACACACACACAAAAACTTACACACACAGAAAAACTTAAACACACAAAAAAACAAACACACACACAAAAACTAACACACACACAAAAACTTACACACACACACACAAAAATTTGCACACACAAAAAAACTTACACACACAAAAAAACTTACACACAAAAAAACTTACACACATACAAAAAATTACACACACCCAAAAAAACTTACACGCACAAAAAAACTTACACATACACACAAAATAGCACACACACAAAATCTAACACACACAAAAAAACTTACACACACACAAAAACTAACACACACATAAAAACTAACACAAACACAAAAACTTACACTTCTAGGAACAACGACTCGAAAATTCCTTCAGTATTTCGTGTAAGGTCTTGCCTAATTTGAACCGTGTGTGTGTCGCAGATATAAATTGCTATACCACCCCTTTTCATCTGTTTTCTGTGGAGAAAATGGCTAGTGTAACCTGGAATATCCTAAAGGCTTTCGGTTTGTTGTGTAATAAATGTTTCAAATAGACCTATACAATCTGGTCTAAGCTCCCGACATGTCGACTCTAGATCAGAAAATGAGGAATACAGTCCTTGGCAATTCAAATGAAATACCGAAAGTTGAGAATCGGAAGACCTCCCAGTAATTAAATTAGAAATTACATATTTACTTTTATGAAAATTTTTATCATCAAAAAAATGGAAATCATTTTCTTGATCAATTTCTTGATCAAAAATAAGCTTGAGATTTAAATAAGACTCTTCTAAATTCTTTAATCTATCTATATCAAAATCTATGATACCTCTCGGGGATGAAGCTGAAGAAAGAGTCATCACTTACCAACTGCAATCAGTGGTCCGTCGTAAAAATTCCAGAAGAGCGAGGAGTAAAAAACAATGAACATACCCGATTTAACTTCTTTATGGAACACTGAAATGAAACAAAAACAACCGAGATACCTTGAATTTTGGGAACATGATAAAAAATAAAAGAAAATTGAATAAATATGAAACAAAAAAAGAAGAAAACAAAATTTTCGCTTTACATCCTTCACTGTCATACAACTTAAAACAGAAATACTGTGCGGCTTCAGCAATAATTCAAAAAACTTCTCACGATATCACGTACATAAAAATTAAATATGACAAAAAGTGACAAAACTGCTGGTCGGAAACAACCTCCTCTGGGTCATTTTTGGCAAACAGTTTTAGCGGATCGAAACAGTCATCATCGTATTTAACCCACTGCTGTGAGCTTTTTGACTTTTTTGTCTCCAGCCAGAGTTTCACGTTACGCTGGACAACATGAGTCTTACTGACCTTCTCTGCTCCCTTTGCATTTTTTAGCTTGTAACCGAGAGCCAATAATTCCTTTCTTCGCTTTCCTAATTCAGCAGGTAAGTCAGTTGACACGCTGTAGCCCGTTTTCTTTAGTTTGCCACATTCTTTAAAAATCAATGAGCGATCATAATTCTTGAGCTGCACGAAAATAGGCTCAACTGTTTTTTCCTACCGCTCCGCAGACTAGGGCCAACACCATCATCAGACGCGGTGAATTTTTTGACCCTATACGCAACACTGATACCTATTTGATCAGGATCTGCAATCCCGAGTTTTTTTCCGAAATTTTTTTTTAGTGTATCACGAAGATTTTCAGATTCCTTTGGCGTATCGATCCCGTGAAGCAGAATATTGTTTCTCCGTGTATGTAAATCCACTCGAAGTGCAGACGATTTCACCTTAATCAGTTCCAATTTTAACAGCTTATTTTCTGTCTTCAACACCTTATTTTCTTGTTGTAGCATCGAAATCGTACCAGTTAACTCATCCATTCGCCGGTCAACATGTTCTTTTGCTAGTGATGTAACCATCTTTTATTTTTTCAACAATAATGCCGCACAATTTCGAAAATCCTTAAAAAGTCATGAAAGGAAACTTACTCGCAAGGGCCCGTAATTTGTAATATCCAGATATTACTTAGGGCCCACTTTTAGCAATCGCAATCAGTCAAAACTTATTATCCAAACTGTTTATCCAAGCAGCGTCCTTTGGGCAAGTGACGTAGCTAATCCAAATTCATTTCACACCTGGAGACCTTCATTATTATCTGGAGACCTTCATTATATATCTAATATTGAATTTGATTTTGTTTATACTTTCCAAGACTGTTCAAGACTCATATAGTTTTCAGTAAGGCGCCAATGATGCAGTAGGTTTTGGGCTTCTGCAGTGAGGCGATACCCAAACTCTTGTTTGTAGTATTTTTATTCGATTCAAACTTGATTTGCATATTCATTTTAAATTTCACTTGTTTTAATATTTATTTATTCATTTACATTAATATATATTGTATGTTTGTTCGCATTGATTGTTTATTTAATTTCTGTACGTTTTAACTTTCATTTATACTTTAATAGTAAACTATTTTTTTTTTCGTTTTAAGCTTGATTTTCATATTCAATCTAAGCATTACTCGCTTTAAGATCTATTTGATTCAAAATTGATTTGTATATTAATTTTAAGTTTCACTTATTTTAATATTTATTTATTCATTTACATTAATATATATTGTATGTTTGTTCGCATTCATTGTTTATTTAATTTCTGTACGTTTTAACTTTCATTTATACTTTAATAGTAAACTATTTTTTTTCGTTTTAATCTTGATTTTCATATTTAATCTAAGCATTACTAGCTTTAAGATCTATTTATTCATTTATATTATTACTTGTTGTATGTTTTTTGCTATGTTTGTTTATTTAATTGCTGTTCGTTTTGGGTTTCATTTATTCTTTAGTAGTAATTTCTGGTCGTTTTGAGTTTGAATTTTAACAGGTTTTTGTATCTGCTTGATTTAAGTTTAAAATGGCCTTTAATTTTTTTTTAAAAACTTCTTTTTCGGAAATCTTTTTTTTAATTAATAATGAAAAAGAAAGGAAAACGAAACAAGACACTAACACTTAACGTAACAAGGAGAAAAGAAAATTCACATTACTGATGAAAACTACTGGATTAGTATGAGCCACTACTGATGAGTCTGACGATTATTATTCACTTTAACAATCTGTTTTTTCTGCCGCTTTCAGTGAATCCGTGATATTGTAAATCCTTGTTATTTTTGTATTCCTGGTCCAAGGTGGGAGTCTGAGTAAATATTTTGCGAACCAGAAAAAGCGCTGCGGATTTTATTTTTATCTCTTTCAGTTTAATATTTCCCAAAAAGGTGTACTGTATAGAATGTGATGGGTTTCAAATGCATTGTACAATGTGGCAAGGATGGATCGATTGAAACGAAGTTTGGCCTTTATAAGTGTCATATAAGCAGTGCAAATGCGGCGTCGTATATGTGAAAGTAGAATCTAACGTATGTGTTTAACAGAAGTGCCAATCGGGAGTCCAAGGTAGGTCATGTGAGTAGTATCCCATCTCTGCTTTCAAGCGCACAGGTAGCAGATTAACACAGGGAAATTAAAATATGTTTGTTTGTTATGTTGTTTGATGGTTGTTTGTTATGTTTGATGATTATGTTTATTGGTTGATGCTTGTTGGTTATGTTTGATGATTGTTGGTTGATGGTTATGTCTAATGGTTATTTTTTTTGATGGCTATGATGTTTTTTGGTTATGTTTGTTAGTTATGTTTGATGGTTATTTGGTTATGAGTGTTGGTTAGGTTTTTTATGTTGGTTATGTTTGTTGGTTATGTTTGAAGGTTATGATAGTTTTGATTAATGCTTGATGGTTATGTTTGTTGGTTATGTTTCTTGAATGTATTTTTTGAACATGTATGTTGTTTGTTGGTGATGTTTGTTGGTTATGTTTATTGGTTTTGGAAATGGTTATGCACATGTTTGTTGGCTATTGTTTGATGGTTATGTTTGTTGGTTAGTTTTGTTGGTTATGTTGCTGGTTATATTTGTTGGGTGTTGGTTATGTATGTTTGATGGTTATATTTCTTTCCTGATGGTTAAGTTTGTTGGTTATGGTGATTATATTTGTTGATTTTTGGTTATGTTTCTTGGTTATGTTTGATGGTTATGTTGTTTCATGGTTAAGAGTGCTGGTTATGAGGTTTGATGTATATGGTTATGTTTGTTGGTTGATGTTTGTTGGTTATTTTTAATGTTTGTTGGTTGATGGTTATGTTTGTTGATTATGTTGTTTGATGGTTATGATGTTAGTTGGTTATGTTTGATGGTTATGTGGTTATGAGTGTTGGTTATATTTGTTGGATGTTGGTTATGCTTGTTGGTTATTTTTGATGGTTATGATGGTTGTGGTTAATGTTTGTTGCTTATGTTTGTTGGTTATATTTCTTGAATTTGTTTGTTGAACATGTATGTTGTTTGTTGGTCATGTTTGTTGGTTATGTTCATTGGTTTTGGATATAGTTTTGCATATGTTTGTTGGTTATTGTTTGATGGTTTTGTCTGTTGGTTATGTTTGATGGTTATGTGGTTATGAGTGTTGGTTATGTTTTTATTTGTTGGTTATATTTTGTTGGTTATGTTTGATGGTTATGATGATTATGATTAATGTTTGTTGGTTATGTTTGTTAGTTATGGTGGTTATGTTTGTTGTTTGTTGGTTACGTTTGTTGGCTTGGATATATTTGAAAGTAAATTATTTTACTAGCCAATGCCATCCCCTGTTTCTAGGCAAAATTGCCAGGTGTTTTCTCCCACAAAACATGTCCAAACATGCCTCCCCAGGTGGTAGAAGCCAATGTGGTTATGAGTGTTGTTTATGTTTTTTTGTTGGTTATATTTTGTTGTTTATGTTTGATGGTTATGATGATTATGATTAATGTTTGCTGGGTATGTTTGTTAGTTATGGTGGTTATGTTTGTTGTTTGTTGGTTACGTTTGTTGGCTTGGATATATTTGAAAGTAAATTATATTACTAGCCAATGCCATCCCCGGTTTCTAGGCAAAATTGCCAGGTGTTTTCTCCCACAAAACATGTCCAAACATGCCTCCCCAGGTGGTAGAAGCCATAATTTTTTGCCACTAGTTAACCACTATTTAAGTGGTATATCATAAACAAATAAGTAGAACAACAGGGAAATTTTTATACAAGACAGTGGAACGCAACTTTAAATGAATATTTCAACCCTATATCCAAGGGCCGTCCTCAGCAAAACAGACGAAGAGAATAAAAACACTATAAAAGAAACTTACATTGAAATTCAATCATTAAAACTGTTATAAAAAATGTTTTAAAACAGCCCTAATGTCATTACTTCAAGGAAGTTCAACCAGGACTGGGACTCCAAACGAAAGGGACAGAGAACAATTCATTCATCTGGAATTAAAATACTTACAGACAAGCCTTTAAAGCTAATCTCGCCTTCTTTGTAGCCAGCCTAGATGGTCTATTTTTAATAGGTTGACTGGATTTAATTACAGTTTTTTAATGTAATTAGTCAAATCATTTTTAATTAAATTTGTCTATAGGGCATTAAGCGAATATTCCCCCAAATCTCTATTTAAAGAAATATTTCTATTTATTTTGATTTTAATTTCAATTGCCTCTCGAACAACTTGTTTTATGCCTAAATCATTGCTAATAAGGCAAGTTTCTTCAAAAAGCATTTTATGACTAGGGTTATCATATATGTGACTGTTTAAAGCAGAATCAAAGAAAAATATTTGTACTATTAGAATTTAAAGCTTTAGTCATGTCATCTTTGTGTTGTTGCAGGCGTTTTTATAAAATTTGATGGGTTATACCAACAAAAAAAATGCCAAAGTCACATGGTATTTTATAAAACCCACTCTGGGCGAGTAACTGGGGTTATATCTTTACCAGAATTTAAGAAATTCATTATTTTAAAATTATTTGTAAATACGACATAAAAATTATTTTGTGTGCAAATTTTTTTTAAACTTGTAGTGACTTTTGGAATATATGGAAGGTAGATTATATTTGAGGGCTTGAAGGGAACTTCACATTGCAAAAGACCCTTAATTTTACGGGACTGTCTGGCCAATCTTCGGCTAATTGTACTGTTAATAAAGACAATAGGATAACCGTTTCCAAAAAGTATGTCTCTAATAAAATTTAGTTCATCCCTGATGTAAGATTCAGAGCAAATGTTTAGGGCACGGTCAACAAGAGAAGTGACAACACCTCTTTTAACTTGTGGGGGGTGATTGGATTTAAAATGTAGATATCTGTTATTTTGTGTGGGTTTTCTGTAAATTGTAAAATCCAGTTTATCGATGTCACGAATAATTAATACATCCAGAAACGGTAATTTATTTGCATTTTCAATTTCTAAAGTAAATTGTAAATTTCGGTCAAATGTATTAAGGTGATCTGGAAAGCCCCTAAGTTCATTTTTCCCATAATTCCAGAGCGATATTACATCATCCATATAACGCCCCCAATATACATGTTTTAAAAAATATGAATTTAAGGCCCAATTTTCAAGGTGTTCTACATTAATGTTCGCTAATACCCCGGATAGCGGCGCACCCATAGGGAGACCATTTTTTTGTTGATAAAAAGAATTACGGAACTGAAATTTATTACAAATTTTGACTAGGGACATTAAAACCACACAATCTATTCCTGTTGTTGAATCTTCAATTAAATGATAGTCTTCTTCTATTTTATTTTTTAATAACTGCTCAAATATTGCTACATAAATATTTGAGTACATAGAAACTACGTCAAAATTACTTACTATTGTATTTTCTGAAATGCTTACACTTTTAAGTTTTTCTACTAAATCTACCGAATTACATATGTACGATTTTTGGGAATAAAATAACGGTTTGAAGGCTGTACATAACCACTTTCCAATATTGAAAGCAGGGGTTTTCATACATGCTACAATTGGCCTTAAGGGAATACCTTGTTTGTGTCATTTCGGTAAACCGTAAAACTTTGGGCAAAAGCTACCTCGGGGGAGAAATTTATTATACAATTGTGGAGTGATTTTGCCATTTTGTTTTAGATTCTTTAATTCGGTTATAATTTTATTCGCAAACTTATCAGTATGGTTTTGAGTCATGGAAGTATATGTATTTGTGTCATTTAAGTGTGAATAAATTTTATTGTCGTAATCTATAGTATCCATGACTACAAGTGAATTTCCCTTGTCTACTTTAGTTATTATAATTGAAGGGTCTTTGCGAAGATTAGACAAAATTTTCATGTCGTGCGATATTTCTGGTGTCAAATTAGTATGAGATGTAACTTTTTTTTGGCTGCCGTAAAGTGTATTAATAAAACAAGACCTCACTTCATCTGGGTTAGAAATGGATGTGTAGTGTTTGTGCAAAGAAGATTCTAAGGAGGAAACAATATCTGCCACAGGAACTTGTTTTGGTGGAAAAGAAAATTTTGGACCTTTTTCAAGAGTTTGGATTTCCTTAGGTTCAAGAGCTCTAGAGGAGAGATCAACAATAGCGGGTCCTGGAGTAAACCTCGGGGTATAAACACGATGATTCATCGAAGATTCATACCTCAGACATTCCAATTTCTTATAAAGACGTTCTCTAGACAAACAAAAATCGCGACTAAATAAATTCTTTTCCAATCGTACCACCTGAGAATAATCAACCGTGGACAGATTTTCGCACAGAAATTTTTCAAGAGATTTTCTTTCTGAGGAAATAATATGTCGTTTTTGTTTTTTGTCCTTAATAATGTGGACTAGAGTTTTTAAATGTAATATGTTCGCGAATTGCGCTTCTTTCCGGGTATTTAAATGCAATTTATATCTTAAAGACTTAGGAATAAGATTTTCAATTCTGCAATATTCTGACAATTTTTGTTCATTGATAATATTAGCGTGTTTTTTGCCTAAACTAATAAAATAAAAGATATCATAGGTCAACTGCTCCCCGTAAGCTAGACGCAAATAGTGGTGAAGACCACACTGCCTTTCCATCATAAACAAATAAGTAGAACAACAGGGAAATTTTTTATACAAGACAGTGGAACGCAACTTTAAATGAATATTTCGACCCTATATCCAAGGGCCGTCCTCAGCAAAGCAGACGAAGAGAATAAAAACACTATTGAAGAAACTTGCATTAAAATTCAATCATTAAAACTCTTTAAAAAAATGTTTTAAAACAGCCCTAATATCATTACTTCAATAAAGTTCAACCAGGACTGGTACTCCAAACGAAATGGACAGAGAACAATTCATTCAGATGGAATTAAAATACTTAAAGACAAGCTTTTAAAGCTAATCTCGCCTTCTTGGCAGCCAGCTTAGAAGGTCTATTCGTAATAGGTTGAGTGGAGTTTATTTACTGGTTTTTTAATATAATTACTCAAATCATTTTTAATTAAATTTGTGTATAGGGCATTAAGCGAATATTCCCTCAAATCTCTATTTAAAGAAATATTACTATTTATTTTGATTTTCATTTCAATTGCCTCTCGAACAACCTGTTTTATGCCTAAATCATTGCTAACAAGGTAATTTTCTTCAAAAAGCATTTTATGACTAGGGTTATAATATATGTGACTGCTTAAAGCAGAATCAAAGGACATATTTGTACTATTAGAATTTAAAGCTTTAGTTATGTCATCTTTGTGTTGTTGCAGGCGTTTTTCTAAATTTTGATGGGTTCTACCAACATAAAAATGGCCACAGTCACATGGTATTTGATAAACCCCTCTCTGGCGAGTACATGGGGTTATATCTTTACCAGAATTTAAGAAATTCATGATGTTAAAATTATTTGTAAATACGACATAAAAACTATTTTGTGTGCAAAGTTTTTTTAAACTTCTAGTGACTTTTGGAATATATGGAAGGTAAATTATATTTGAGGGCTTGACGGGAACTTCACATTGCAAAAGACCCTTAATTTTACGGGAGTGTCTGGCCAATCTTTGGCTAATTGTATTGTTAATAAAGACAATAGGATAACCGTTTCCAAAAAGTATGTCTCTAATAAAATTTAGTTCATCTGTGATGTAAGATTCAGAGCAAATGTTTAGGGCACGGTCAACAAGAGATGTAACAACAGCTCTGTTAAATTGTAGGGGTTGATTGGATTTAAAATGTGGATATCTGTTATTTTGTGTGGGTTTTCTGTAAATTGTAAAATCCAGTTTATCAATGTCACGAATAATTAATACATCCAGAAACGGTAATTTATTTGCATTTTCGATCTCTAAGGTAAATTGTAAATTTCGGTCATATGTATTAAGGTATTTAACCTTGAAAATTGGTGGTAGAACACCTTGAAAATTGGGCCTTAAATTCATATTTTTTAAAAACATGTATATTGGGGGCATTATATGGATGATGTAATATCGCTCTGGAATTATGGGGAAAATGAACTTAGGGGCTTTCTAGATCACCCTAATACATATGACCGAAATTTACAAATTACCTTAGAAATTGAAAATGCAAATAAATTACCGTTTCTGGATGTTTTAATTATTCGTGACATTGATAAACTGGATTTTACAATTTACAAAAAACCCACACAAAATAACAGATATCTACATTTTAAATCCAATCACCCCGCAAAAGTTAAAAGAGGTGTTGTTACATCTCTTGTTGACCCCCCCCTCCACCCTCCCATCAAACCCCCCCCCCCATTCTCGTCCTTTTTCAAAGTTAATTTTGAATTTCTTTCATTGAAATGCAAGAGTTGGAATATTTCAGTAGTGTCTTGTCGTGGTTTACCTTGTCACAGTTAGATTCTCTTAATTTTTCAAAGTTCATTTTGGATTTCTTTCCTTGAAATGCAAGAGTTGAAATATTTCAGTAGTGTTTTGTTGTGGTTTACCTTGTCACAGTTACATTCTCTTAATTTTTCAAAGTTCATTTTGAATTTCTTTCGTTGAAATGCAAGAGTACGAATATTTCAGTAGTGTTTTGTCGTGGTTTACTTTGTCACAGTTACATTCTCTTGATTTTTCAAAGTTCATTTTGGATTTTTACATTCTCATGATTTTGCAAAGTTCATTTTGAATTTCTTTCTTTGAAATGCAAGAGTTCGAATATTTCAGTAGTGTCTTGTTGTGCTTTACCTTGTCACAGTTACATTCTCTTGATTTTTCAAAGTTCATTTTGGATTTTTACATACTCTTGATTTTTCAAAGTTCATTTTGAATTTCTTTCATTGAAATGCAAGAGTTCGATTATTTCAGTAGTGTTTTCTCGTGGTTTATCTTGTCACAGTTACATTCTCTTGATTTTTCAAAGTTCATTTTTGGATTTCTTTCCTTGAAATGCAAGAATTGGAATTTTTCAGTAGTGTTTTGTCATGGTTTACCTTGTCACAGTTACATTCCCTTAATTTTTCAAAGTTCATTTTGAATTACTTTCGTTGAAATGCAAGAGTAGGAATATTTCAGTAGTGTTTTGTTGTGGTTTACATTGTCACAGTTACATTCTCTTGATTTTTTAAAGTTCATTTTGGATTTTTACATTCTCATGATTTTTCAAAGTTCATTTTGAATTTCTTACTTTGAAATGCAAGAGTTGGAATATTTCAGTAGTGTCTTGTTGTGCTTTACCTTGTCACTGTTACATTCTCTTAATTTTTCAAAGTTCATTTTAGATTTCTTCCCTTGAAATGCAAGAGTTGGAATGTTTCAGTAGTGTTTTGTCGTGGTTTACCTTGTCAAAGTTACATTCTCTTGATTTTTCAAAGTTCATTTTGGATTTTTAAATACTCTTGATTTTTCAAAGTTCATTTTGAATTTCTTTCATTGAAATGCAAGTCGGATTATTTCAATAGTGTTTTATCGTGATTTACCTTTTCACAGTTACATTCTCTTGATTTTTCAAATTTCATTTTTGTATTTATTTCATTTAAAAGAAATAGTTTGAATTTTTAAGAAGTGTTTTTTTGTGGTTTAACTTGTCACATTTAAATTATCTTTATTTTTCAAAATTCATTTTGAATTTCTTTAGTTGAAAAGCAAGAATTGAAACATTCCAGTAGTAGATTTTTGTGGTTTACCTTGTCACAGTTACATTTTCTTTATTTTTCAAAGTTCATTTTGTATTTCTTTCCTTGAAATGCAAGAGTTGGAATATTTCAGTAGTGTTTTTGTCGTGTTTTACCTTGTCACAGTTACATTCTCTTGATTTTTCAAAGTTCCAAATTCTTACACACACAAAAAAAACTTACACACACAAAAAAACTTACACACACACACACACACACACAAACTAACAGACACACACACAAACAAAAACTAACACACACACAAAAACTTACACACACACAAAAAAATACACACAAACAAAAACTAACACACACACAAAAACTAAAACACACACACACAAAAAATTGCACACACACAAAAACTGAAAAACACAAAAAAACTTAAACACAAAAAAACTTAAACACAGACAAAAACTTAAACACACAAAAAAAAACTTACACGCACACAAACACTAACACACACACAAAAACTAGAACACACACAAAAACTAAATCACACAAAAAAACTTACACACACAAAAAAAATTACACACACAAAAAAACTTACAAACACAAAAAAAAATACATACAAAAAGAAACTAAAACACACACAAAAACTTCCAAAAACAAAAACACTTACACACACAAAAACTAAAACACACAAACACACAAAAACTTACACACAAACACAAAAAAAAACAAACAAAAAAAAAACTACTCACACAAACAAAAACTGAAAAAAAAAAACAAAAAAACACACAAACATAAAAAATAACAGACACAAAAAATAAATTACACACAAAAAAACTAACACACACACAAAAACTAACACACACACACACAAACAAAAATACACAAACAAACACACTTACACACAAATAAAAAAATAAAAAAACTAAATATAATAAAAACAAAAAAATAAGAACACTAAAACACAAAAATAAACAAACACAAAAAAAATAAAACAAAAAAAAAATATCAAACACACAAACAAAATACAAAACAAAAAAACAAAAACACTCGAACAGAAACATACACACAAACACAAACTTACACACACACACACAAAATCTTACACACACACACAAAAACTTGCAAACACACACAAAAATACACACACACAAAAAAACTTACACACACACACACAAAAACTAAAACACAAATAAAAAACTTACACACACACAAAAAAATACACACCAACAAAAAAACTTACACAAACACACACAAAAAATTACAAAAACACAAAAAAACTTACACAAACACACAAAAACTTGAACAAAAAAACTTACAAACAGAAAAAAACTAACAAACACAAAATTGCAAACACAAAAAAACTAACACACACACAAAAACATAAACACACACAAAAAAAAAAACACACACAAAAAAAATTAAACACACACAAAAAAAAATCAACACAAAAAAAAACTAAAACACACCCCAAAAAAAAAACAAACACACAAACAATCACAAAAACACAAACACTAACAAATACACCAAAAAAATTCACCACAAACACAAACAATTAAACGCACACAAAAAATTAAACACACACACAAACACATACAAACACAAAAAAAATAAAACACACACACAAAAATAAACACACACACAAGATTACACACACAAAAAAACTTACACACACACAAAAACTCACAGAAACACACAAAAACTTACACACACACAAAAAAAATAAAACCAAAAAAAAAACTTAAACAAACACAAAAACAATTAAACACAAAAAATAACTAAAAACCACACAAAAACTTAAACAAACACAAAAAAACTTACACACACACACAAACTTACACATACACAAAAAACTGACACACAAACTCAAACACTTACACACACACAAAAACTTAAACACACACACAAAAACTTACACACACACAAAAACTTACACACACACAAAAACTAAAAAACACACAAAAGCTTACACACACACAAAAACTTACACACACACAAAAACAAACAGAAACACACAAAAACTTACACACACAAAAAAACTTACACACATACAAAAACTTACACACACAAACAAAAACTTGCACACACACACAAAAACTTACACACACTCTAAGTGAACCTAGATTAACCCAGCTTTTTGCATATCTCTCTCACTTATTTTCTGAGGCGGGGGGGGGGGGGCCAAAAAAGAGAGGCCCCCTTCACCATGTCACTTTTTACCGGTCTAGGCGTTTACCCCCCCCCCCTCCATGGAAACCCCATCACTTGGAAAACACACTTTGTATGTTTGTATGTGTGTAAGTTTTTGTGTGTGTGTGTAAGTTTTTGTGTGTGTGTGTATGTTTTTGTGTGTGTGTAATTTTTTGTGTGTGTGTGTGTAAGTTTTTGTGTGTGTGTAAGTTTTTGTTTGTGTGTGTGTGTAAGTTTTTGTGTGTGTGTAAGTTTTTTTTTGTGTGTGTATTTTTTTGTGTGTGTTTAAGTTTTTTTGTGTGTTTTTGTTTTTTTGTGTGTGTAAGTTTTTTTCTGTGTGTTTGTATTTTTTTTTTTTTTTTTTATTTGTTTGTGTGTAATTTTTTTCGTGTGTGTTAGTTTTTTTTTGTGTGTAAGTTTTTGTGTGTGTGTGTGTTAGTTTCTTTGTATGTGCGTATTTTTGTGTGTGTGTGTTTTTTTTTGTGTGTGTGTGTAAGTTTTTTTTTGTGTATGTTAGTTTTTGTGTGTGTGTGTATGTTTTTGTGTCTGTGTTTGTAAGTTTTTTTGTGTGTGTTTGTTTTTGTGTGTGTGTGCAAGTTCTTGTGTGTGTTTAAGTTTTTTTGTGTGTGTAAGTTTGTGTGTCTGTGTAAGTTTGTGTGTGTGTGTAAGTTTTTGTGTGTGTGTGTGAATTTGTTTTTGTGTGTGTTATTTTGTTAGTTTATGTGTATGTTTTTGTGTGGGTGTTAGTTTGTGTTTGTTTTTGTTATTTTTTGTGTTTGTTTGATTTTTTTTGTGTGTGTTTGATTTTTTTTTTGTGTCTGTGTGTGTAAGTATTTTTGTGTGTTTTAGTTTTTGTTTGTGTGATAGTTTTTTTTTGTGTGTATTTTTTTTTTGTGTTTCATTTTTTTTGTGTGTGTTATTTTTTTTTTGTGTTTACGTTTGTTTTTTTGTTTAATTTTTTTTTCGTGTTTTAGTTTTTGTGTTTGTGTAATTTTTTGTTTGTGTTTATGTTTCCGTATGTTTGTAATTTTGTGTGTGGGTTATTTTTTGTGTGTGTGTCAGTGTTCTTGTGTGTGTAATTTTTTTTGTTTGTGTATGTTTTTGTGTGTGTGTATGTTTTTGTGTGTGTGTGTAAGTTTTTGTGTGTGTGTGCAAGTTTTTGTGTGTGTGTGTGTAAGTTTTTGTGTGTGTGTAAGTTTTTTTTGTGTGTGTGTAAGTTTTTGTGTGTGTCATTTTTTGATTGTGTGTAAATTTTTGTATGTGTGTAAGTTTTTGTGTGATTTTAAGTTTATTTGTGTTTTTATGTTTTTTTGTGTGTGTAAGTTTTTTTGTTTGTGTTATTTTTTTGTTTGTGTGTTAGTTTTTGTGTTTGTGTATGTGTGTGTTAGTTTTTGTGTGTGTGTAAGTTTTTGTGTGTGTGTAAGTTTTTGTGTGAGTGTAAGTTTTTGTGTGTATGTAAGTTTTTGTTTGTATGTGTATGTAAGTTTTTTTTTGTGTGTGTGTAAGTTTTTGTGTGTGTGTAAGTTTTTTCTGTTTGTGTATGTTTTTGGAACTTTGAAAAACCAAGAGAATGTAACTCTGACAAGGTAAACCACGACAAAAACACTACTGAAATATTCCAAATCTTGCATTTCAACGAAAGAAATCCAAAATGAACTTTGAAAAATCAAGAGAATGTAACTGTGACAAGGTAAACCACGACAAGGCACTACTGAAATATTCCAACTCTTGCATTTCAGAGAAAGAAATTCAAAATGAACTTTGAAAAATTAAGAGAATGTAACTGTGACAAGGTAAACCACGACAAGGCACTACTGAAATATTCCAATTCTTGCATTTCAACAAAAGAAATTCAAAATGAACTTCGAAAAATCAAGAGAATATAACTGTGACAAGGTAAAGCACTACAAAACACTACTGAAATATTCCAACTCTTGCATTTCAATGAACGAAATTCAAAATGAACTTTGAAAAATTAAGAGAATGTTACTGTGACAAGGTAAACCATGACAAAACACTACTGAAATATTCCAACTCTTGCATTTCAATTAAAGAAATACAAAATGAACTTTGAAAAATCAAGAGAATGTTACTGTGACAAGGTAAATCACAACAATACACTAGTTAAATATTCCAACTCTTGCATTTCAAGGAAAGAAATTCAAAATGAACTTTGAAAAATTATGAAAATGTAAGTGTGACAATGTAAACCACGACAACACTACTGAAATATTCCAACTCTTGCATTTCAATGAAAGAAATAAAAAATGAACTTTGAAAAATCAAGAGTAGGTAAAAATCCAAAATGAACTTTGAAAAATCAAGAGAATGTAACTGTGACGAGATAAACCATGACAACACACTACGGAAATATTCCAACTCTTGCATTTCAAGGAAAAAAATCTAAAATGAACTTTGAAAAATTAAGAGAATGTAACAGTGACAAGGTAAAGCACAACAAGACACTACTGAAATATTCCAACTCTTGCATTTCAACGAAAGAAATTCAAAGTGAACTTTGAAAAATCATGAGAATGTAAAAATCCAAAATAAACTTTGAAAAATCAAGAGAATGTAATTGTGACAAGGTAAACCACGACGAAACACTACTGAAATATTCCAACTCTCGCATTTCAACGAAAGAAATTCAAAATGAACTTTGAAAAATTAAGAGATTGTAACTGTGACAAGGGGTTTGGTGGGAGGGTGGAGGGGGGGGGTGGAGGGAGGGTGGAGGGATAGGTTTGAGGGATAGGGGTAGGACTTGGGGCCCAAGTTTCATAAGAAATTGTTTGTCTAGTATGCATCTCAAATCACCGTGGGATGCATATTCTCACGACGATGCCATAAAAATGCCCAATCAATGGGAAGATACTTAGAATGTAAAAAATCGTAAATTAATTAATAACACATGTAAAAAAAAATTAATTAATGTAATTATGTAAATTAATTAATAAAAAATTAATTTATGTAAATTAATTAAACGAATTAAATTACAGATATAATTTCACAATTTCATACAAAGGAAACGTCACGCACTTTGAACAGAGATCAGCACGAATTTTCACGGTGGTTGAATTCCAGTCATTACACTGTCTGCTTGTATGGCGGGAGAACTGTCCGCTGCTTATCATTATAGCTATATGGGAGTACTGTCCGCTACTTATCATTATAGCTATATGGGAGTACTGCCCGCTCTCTTTAATTGTAGCTATATGGTGGGATTGTCTTGTTGTAAGCATTGTAGCTATATGGTGGGACTGTCTTGTTGTAAGTAGTAATTTCCTACCTGTCTTGTACCTTTATTTGTACACAGTAATTTCCTAAATGTCCTCTAACTTTAATTGTACACAGTAATTTCCTACCTGTCTTTTACCTTTAATTGTACACAGTAATTTCCTACCTGTCTTCTCTCTTTAATTGTACAAAGTAATTTCATACCGTTTTTGTACCTTTAATTGAGACAGTAATTTAATTCATGTCTTGTAACTTTAATTTTAAACAGTAAATTCCTAACTGTATTCTATCTTTAATTGTAAAAAGTAATTTCCTACCTGTATTTTACCTTTAATTGAAACAGTAATTTACTACCTTTCTTGGACCTTTATTTGTACACAGTAATTTCCTAACTGTTTTGTAAATTTAATTGTACACAGTAATTTCCTACCTGTCTTGTACCTTTAATTTTACACAGTAATTTCCTACCTGTCTTCTCTCTTTAATTGTACACAGTAATTTCCTACATGTATTTTACATTTAATTTATACAGTAATTTACTAACAGTCTTCTCCCTTTATTTTTACACATTAATTTCATAAATGTATTCTAAATTTAATTGTACACAGTAATTTCCTACCTGTCTTTTACCTTTAATTGTATAAAGTAATTTCCTACCTGTATTATCTCTTTGATTGTACACAGTAATTTCCTATTACCACCGTCTCTTAGATTGACACAGTAATTTCCTATTACCACCGTACCTTTCATTGACACAGTAATGTCCTACTACCTCCGTACCTTTAATTGACACAGTAATTTCCTACCTGCCCCGTATCTTAGATTGTACCAATACTACTAAAGCCAAATCATAATAAACGCAAAAAAAGAACCGTATATTATAGAAAATCGGAGCTCCTAGCATGCAACCCAGGGGGGAGGTAAGGAGGAGTTGGAGTGATATTAGAGATGGAGTTAAAGCTTTTTAAGGGAAATACCCCTTTTTCATTGAAATTTATGAATATTTAATAATATCCCAACAATAGGTTCCACCCTCCACCTAGCATTCATTTTCGGAAGGCGCCTTGATAATAGAGTTAATTTTTCGGCATTATTGAGGCTTATAAAAGGATAAAATATGAACAATAAAATGCGTAATTTAAGGAAAGATGAGGGGAGAGTAGTTTAGGGGAGGGGGCATCTGTGAGGGGAGGAGGACGGTTTTTCCGTCGCCAGCTCAAAACTCCCTTGTTTTCCACTGTTTTATTTATAATTTCTTTTCGTGGCACAAAGCAGTAATTTTCAATGTTTTTTTAAGTGTTTATTTATTGTTAGCCCGCCTCCGTCCGCTACAGGTACCACCCCCGTCGCAGGCCACTTCCAAGGGAGTGTCCAGTCCACCGAGTGCTTTATCTCAGTCCTTACGCAAACCAGGGCTCATTTTTTCAGATAAAATATCAAAACACGCAAAAGCAGGAGAATTCTATTTTCCGAAATTCTGGTTCCCAATCATCCAGCGTACTGCGGGGAAGTTTGGTCAGTGTCTACTCATTCCGGGTGATGAAATCCGAACTTTGGCTAGGCGATAAAGGAGGTTAAAAAGTGCTCTCGCTTTAGATAATTTAAAAAGTAGTAATAATAGGGAAATTATCATAAAATTTTTAGTACATGCCACATTTAACGTCACAGCATCCCTGTTTCTAGCGCTCAGCTACCCACACTCCTGACCCTGGCAGATCATCCGAGATTCCAGGTGTTCAAATATTTCTTCTGTATTGACATGATTCCTAGCCATTTTACTACATGGTTTTTTCTGAAAGATCCCCCGGATTTCCGTGACCAGATCTAATATGAATGACGCCAGTGTAGCTTACAAGCTAGACTAAAAGGATCCCATGAGGGAATCCCCCATAGCATGGCACACACGCAGGTGCTGGTTAATAACGGCGGTGCACATCTTAAGCAATGGCACCTAATGGGAGAGTTTGGAAAATCATCTTACGAAAAAGGTAGATACCAAAATCGTTAAAAAGTATACTTATGGCCCAGAGCGGAATGGCGCTGCCAAACTGTTTTCACACTGACACCAGCCATTGCCAAATCCCCTCGTCATCAACATGACACCAGCTCTCACCCCCCTAGGACATTTTCAACGTTTTTCGTTCCTAAAATAAACTTATGGAATCTAAATTAAATAACCCTTTCGTTGTTGTTTTTTACTTGACCTGCGGGGACTCAATATTTCATTGCTAGAATGTGTTACTCCAATGCTATTCACGCTACAGAGTATATAAAACACTTCAAGGGCTTTCCTTGTTTTGGTAATGATTTTAGAGGCTGGCTGCGATTTCTAAACTTTGCCCCTGATTTCTACAGTGGTCTTGATTTCTAGGGTTACACTTGGTTTCTATATTTTGCTCTTGTTTTGTATCACATTGACATTGTTTCATTGTTTTGCTAATGATTACATAGAAGTTGACCATGACTTCTATACTTTGATCAAATTTTCGATGGTATGGTTTGATTTCTATGACTGTGTCCAGAGTTCTAGGGTTCACTCTGTCATGTAGATAAGTACTTTATGATTTTTCTTGGAATGTGATGCCTTTCTGGCCTTTAATATTTCATAGCGATAAGACAAATCGTTTTTCACTTGATGCTTTGTAAGAATGTCAGGGAATACGATTTTTTTTTTCTCGAACACCAAGCATTCTTGGGTTTAATGTTTCTTGAAAATAAGCAATGATCACGTTTTGCTACCCCTACGACACCCGTTATCATTATTGTAAGCGTCTTCTAACGTTTGAAACACAAACGCACACACAAAAACACGCAAACACACACAAAAACACACAAGAATAAACACACAAAAAAACAAAAAAAAATAAAAAAACACACACAAACAAACACACACACACACACAACCACAAAAAAAACACGCACACAAAAACACATACGCACAAAACAAACACACGCAAAAAAACACACACACAAAAAAGAGACAAACACAAAACCACACACACCAAACACACACACACACTCAAAAAAAAAACAGACACACAAAAACAGACACACACACACACAAACACACGCAAACACAAACACACACACACTCAAACACACACACACACACACACGCACCCACACACACATGAACATACACATACACAAAAACAGACACACACAAAAAAACACTCAGACACACGTACACACAAAAACACATACGCACATGAAAAAAACACACACACAAACACACACACACACACACACACACACACACACACACACACACACACACACACACACACACACACACACACACACACACACACACACACACACACACACACACACACACACACACACACACACACACACACACACACACACACACACACACACACACACACACACACACACACACACACACACACACACACACACACACACACACACACACACACACACACACACACACACACACACACACACACACACACACACACACACACACACACACACACACACACACACACACACACACACACACACACACACACACACACACACACACACACACACACACACACACACACACACACACACACACACACACACACACACACACACACACACACACACACACACACACACACACACACACACACACACACACACACACACACACACACACACACACACACACACACACACACACACACACACACACACACACACACACACACACACACACACACACACACACACACACACACACACACACACACACAGTTTTACTTAATACTATCCAATTTGTTTTAGAAGTATTAAATTTTTCCAATAGCACCAAGTTTTATGTCAAAGATAACAAATTTCTTTTAGAAGTAGCAATTTTTCGTCAGTGATAATAATTTTTTTTCATTAAAAGTACCAAGTTTTCTGTCAAAGATAAGAAATTTTTCTTAGAAGTAACCATTTTTTTGTTTATGATAGGAAGTTTTCCGTCAGATATAGAAGGTTTTAAATACCACTAACAAATTTTCTCTTCGAATTAACAACTGTTTCTTAAATACTGAAAAGGTTTTATTTAATACTATTAAATTTCTATGAGAAGAAAAGGGTTTTTTCTTCACAAAAACAAATTTTCTAATAGCAGCAAATTTTCGGACAAATATAACAAATTTTTCTTAGAAGTAACAATTGTTTCGTCAGTGATAACAAGTTATCTTTAAGAAGTAGCAAGTTTTCTGTCAAAGATACCAGATTTTTCTTAGAAGTAATAATTTTTGTCGTGTAGTATAACAAGTTTTCTGTCAGAAGTAGCAAGTTTTCTTTAACACTAACAAATTTTCTCTTTGAAGTATCAACCTTTGTCCTTAATACTAACAAACTTTTACTTAACACTATCAAATTTCTCTTAGTAGTGAAAATATTTCTCCAGTGATAAATAGTTATCTGTTAGAAGTAGCAAGTTTTCTGTCAAAGATACCAAATTTTTCTTAGAAGTAACAATATTTTGTTTATGATAAAAAGTTTTCTGTAGAACTAGCAAGTTTTCCTTAACACTAACAAATGTTTAAAAACTTTTTAATTAATACTAACAAACTTTTACTTAATATTATCAAATTTTTCTCAGAAGTAACAACTTTTTCCTTAATACTAACAAATTTTTTCTCATAACACCAAATTTACCATCAAAGATTCCAAAGTTTTCTTAAAATGAAAAATTTTTTCGTTTAGGATAACAAGTTTTCTGTCGGAAGTAGCAAGTTTTCCTTAACACTAACAAATTTTGTCTTCGAATTAAAAACTTTTTCTTAATACTAACAAAGTTTTACTCAATATTATCAAGTTTTCTCTTAGAAGTAGCAAGTTTTCCTTAAGACTAATAAATTTTCTCTTTGAAGTAACAAGTTTTTCCCTAATACTAACAAAATTTAACTTAACACTATCAAATTATTCATAGAAGTATCAATTTTCCCTACGTTTAAGTTAGGTTCATTTAAATAGGTTTAAAATGAGCGCTCATTTTAACCTAAGTTAAATGAACCTAGCTTAAGGTAGAGAAAATTGATACTTCTATGAATAAACTTGTTGCTATTAGAAAAAATTTATTAGCATTAAGGATAAACTTTGTTAGTATTAAGAAAAAGTTGTTAATTCGAAGACAAAATTTGTCAGTGTTAAGGAAAAGTTGCTACTTCCGACAGAAAACTTGTTATCCTAAACGAAAAAACTGTTCCTTTTAAGAAAACTTTGGAATCTTTGATGGTAAATTTGGTGTTATGAGAAAAATTTTGTTAGTATTAAGGAAAAAGTTGTTACTTCTGAGAAAAATTTGATAATATTAAGTAAAAGCCTGTTAGTATTAATTAAAAAGTTGTTACTTCAGTGAGAATATTTGTTAGTGTTAAAGAAAACTTGCTACTTCTGACAGAAAACTTGTTATCGTAAACGAAAAAATTGTTACTTCCAAGAAAAATTTGGTATCTTTGACAGAAAACTTGCTACTTCTAACAGATAACTATTTATCACTGGAGAAATATTTTCACTACTAAGAGAAATTTGATAGTGTTAAGTAAAAGTTTGTTAGTATTAAGGAAAAAAGATGTTACGTCGAAGAGAAAATTTGTTAGTGTTAAGGAAAACTTGCTACTTCTGACAGAAAACTTGTTAGCCTAAACTAAAAAAATTATTACTTCTAAGAAAAATCTGGTATCTTTGTAAATGTTGAATAATGTGGGGGATGTTACAACTCCTTGTCTGGCTCCCTTACTTACCGGGATACATTAATTCAACCCAGGTTTTTGGGTTGAATACTGAAAACATACTGACGTATCCTAACTTACCCCTCGGCCAGCACTCCAAAAATCTCTGGAATCCGTTTGCAGCGTGCAACTCACATTCAGGAATTCGTTTGCGTAGCAGACCAACGACAAGTTTATAGCCTGCAAAATACAGGATGGTTGGCATTGTGCTTGAGTATCCAGGACGTAATTGTTGAATAATGTGGGGGATGTTACAACTCCTTGTCTGGCTCCCTTTCTTACCGGGATATATTAACTCAACCCATATTTTTGGGGGTTGTAGGTGATTACCTCCCTGGCAATTAACCCCCCACCCCCGCAGAAAATACCCCTACCCCCCCCCACAGAAAATAACCACCCACAGAAAAGACCCCCAGTAGGAAATGCCCCCGCGGAAACCCTCCCCGGAAAATATTCTCCGTGGAAAATACCCCTCTCCCCATGAAAAATACCCCCCACCTGCTGAAAAATACACCCGGAAAATAAACCTAAAATACCCCCGGAAAATACCCCCCCCCGCGGAAAACAGCCTCCGTTGAAAACAAACCCCGCGGAAAATACCCCCGCTCCCCCGCAAAAAATAACCCAGTGGAAAATCCCCCCCCCCAGAAAATAACCTGCGAGGAAAATATCCCCCACGGAAAATACCCCCTTCTGGAAATACCCCCCGGAAAATACCTCTCCATGGAAAATACCCTCCCCCATGGAATATACCCCCCCCCCCCGTGGAAAATAGGGCTTTGCAAATTTGAGAATTTGATTTGAGTTTTTTTTTTTTATTTTACGTAGGGAGGAGTAATTTTGGTTCTTATGCTATGTATTATACGCCACTCACTCAAGTTTATGCTGTGTAAAATCCGAAAACAAACCGGTTTCTTTGTTAGTTTCTTTCAGTTTAGCGCGAGACAAGACAAAGACAAGTGATAGAATATATGAAAAATGTATAATTAAATATATAAATTTGGGCTATATATTTGCACATAAGGGGGGGGGGGTAAAGTATTTGGAAAGTCTGAAGTCAGAAAACATTTCTTACTTACTTACTTACTTACAAATGTGAAAATATATAGTCCAAATTTGTTTCTAAAGTAACGAAGAACCTAACGAAGATGAGTTTTACACGTCGTAAACTTAGGTGAGTGGCGTATAATTCACAAGTACCAGAATTTTTCATGGAGAGACAGCTGGATTTCCAGGTATTATTTAAAAAGATCAGAAATTAATTTTTTTCTAAATATTTTTTTTTTAATTGAAAGTAAAATTTAAAACATCAAAACTTAAAACGAACAGAAATTATTACGTATATGATATACATAATATATCGGATTTTTGAAAATTGATACTTTTAATAGAAAAAGCCCGATGGACGAATTCTTTAGAAGTACTATTAATTCAAGATGTTATAGCTGGGATATGGTATGTGATTTATTGGAATTTGTTCTGTTCAATACTTTTATAACATTTGATGGTAATTTATATAAACAAACGGTTGGCATTCCAAAGGGTGGGAATGCGAGTCCATCCATAGCGGACTTGTTTTTAAGTCAATTAGAATACGAAGATATGATAAATAAAAATAGCCCAAGCATTGTAAAATATAACCTTTCAAATAATAAAAGATATCTGGACGATCTCTTAGTTATAAATTGTGCAGAGTTTATTGAGATTTCAAAAAATATTTATCCACAAGAGTTAATTCTGAAGCCTAGCCATGGAACAGGACACTGACTATTTCTTAGATTTAAATATTAATATTTCAGATAATAATAAATTATTTTTTAAAATATATAATAAAACGGTTGATTTTAATTTTGAAGTAACTAATTTTCCATTCCTTGAAAGTAATATACATTCAAATATTACTTATTCAGCTTTTTATACCCAATTATTTAGGTATGCAAAAATTTGCAGTAATTACTCATATTTTAAAAATAGATGTAAAAAGCTCAGCCAAAAACTGATCTTAAGAGGTTTTTCTGCCAATAAAATTAATTGGCAATTTAAAAAATTTAGTTTTCTGTATCATGAACTTTTAGGTAAATATACAAAAAATTATAAAGAAATACTGAATGATATTTTAATATAATTTCTCTTTCACTTTTCATTTTTGGAATTTTGAATTTGTACATTGTTTTCAAACCAGCTTGATGGACTTTAAATCTTTAATTGATTGCAGATACCAATAAAACACCTTGTTTTATAACTCACGTCTGGACCAGTCTTTATTTGCTCCAGAATGGTCTTTACTTCAGTGACCTATGGGATTTTAATAAGAAAAGAATCAAACTCATTTTGTATGTATTTTTTGAATAGTTTTGCTAGTTTGCATGTATTTCACAGGTTTTACCTAACATAGGGATACCATAAAGATCTTGTGGTACAGGCTCCACTGTGCCGGGTAAAGAAAGTAAAGCCTCGAAACCTGTTAAGGCAGGTGGTATTTCTTCTGATGAGCCCTACTTGGAAATATTTCGCTACTTGGAAATATTGGTACTACTACTTGGTACTACTTGGAAATATTTCGCTAGATTTAAGATGCTTTTGGTTGTAAATTTACATCGACTTACATTTATTGATGACGACTTTGCGTGGATTTGGACATTTCGATTTGGTTGATGGTTCGGTTATAGGCCTTCTGTTATAGATGAGTAAGGTTAAAACTCGTTCAAGTGCACATTTATCTCATGAAAGTTTCTTTTCTCTTCTTCTCTCTCTCTCTCTCTCCTTTTTTTCTTGCCAAGTAACTACCTCTAAAACATTATACACAAGACCTTGCTGGAAAAAGTTTTGACTTTCTGTCCAAATTCTTTATGAACGATTCCTGAAACACAATGGTCGTTTAATTAAAATTAATTAAAAAAACTTTTTCTACAAAATAAGTTTTTCAAAGAAAGGTAAAGAACTCCATTAAACAATAAATGAGCAAAAATAAAATAAAATAATCTTTCAAGCGTGAAACTACCGCAAATCAGCATCGATAAATAAATGAAACCCAACACGAACAGAAATTACAATAAATAACCGAGTCAAACTCAAAACGAGCAGAAATTAACATAATTTGGGCTCAAAACCCCTATGCTTTCCCAAGGCCAGAACAAAATTTGCACTTTACTGAAAAAAATATAAATGTTTTTACTTTTATAACTTTAATAGATCAAATAATATTAACATTTTGATTACTAATTATCAGTATACGTATATTAAACTGACAATGCACATTCATTTGTATTTTTTTCAGTAAATTGCAAATTTTGTTCTGGCCTTGGGAAGGCCTAGTGGTTTTGCGCCCCACTTATGTTAATTTCTGCTCGTTTTCAGTTTGACTCTGTTATTTAGTGTAAGTTCTGTTTGTTTTGGGTTTAATTTATTTATTGATGCCGATTTGTGGTAGTTTCACATTTGGTAGATTATTTGATTTTGTATTTGCTCATTTTTTGTATAATGGAGTTCTTTACTTTTCTTTGAAAAACTTATTTTGTGGAAAAAGTTTTTTTTAATAAATTTCTGTTCGTTTTAAATTGACATAGTCTTTTCAGGGAAAAAGAAAATAATGCTTTAAATCTTTTTCTTTTTTTTAAGACTTTATAGTTTGGCCTGCTATTTGTATGCTGGAGAAAAATTCTCATCAATTTTAAATAACATACACCCTTTTAAAAATATGGACACAAATAGTAGTGTTTAATTTTGTTTCATACCTCTTCTAGTTGAGCTGAAATTGAAAACTTGATACCATTCGGGAAAAAAATCTGTTTACTTTCTTTGATAGCTTGAAAACACTTACATTATTTTGATTTGGTTAAATTTTAAGAGCAGAAGTGATCCCAAAAGTCTGAATATAATACCCTCAGTCGTTCTCCGAATACTGCTGAGATGCTTTATTGGGTAACACAGTGCATTTCGATTTAATCTTAAGGCAACATTTATTTTTTAAACATAATAGGCAAATGGGAGGTGGGGGATAGGAGGGGGATTAGTTGTCCTCCAATCACTTTTGTCTATTAAAAGGGGCATCAGCCCTTTCTATTTTCAATTAAATGAGCCCTTTTCGAAATTCCCATGACAACTCCCTTGATACGAGGTGCCCTGGTCTAAACAACACCAACAACAAAAAATAATACATTGTACCCACACCGATCTTTACTATAAAAATGTCAAGCCTTCCAAATACTTTTGACTATTGAAAAGGCACTAGGCCTTTCGATTTCCAATCGAATGAGCACTTTTTGAAACGACAACGCTGTCTATAAAAATCGTATATGCCCACAGAAATTACAATATATGAAGTTAAGAGAGGAAAGGAAATGATAAATGAAAAATAAAACCAAAAAAGGGTGAGAAAACGAGGATTTTGTCAGCCAGTGGAAAAAACATGAAGACGAAAAACAAGCAAATATTTCGACAAGGACCTCCGCCAAGTCGTCCTCAGTTCTAAACAAAAAAGAAAAGAAAAAAACAACAAAAAACTAACCTTTTGGAGTTTACTGTACAAGATACGACCAGACACCCAACCCTAAGGTTGTAATAAATTACAACCTTTACCCTAAGGGCTGTTAGGGTGGTCGTCATTCTCTTCAAATTTAAAATTCAAATTAATTTATTTAACATAAAAAAATACAAACAAATTTACAGCGGCCATCAACAAAAACCCGAAGGTTTGTTTACGATGGCTGCAAATCCATTATTATAAAGCTCTACATCCACATAAAAACTATCTCTTTACGGGGAAAAATCAGCGCTTGAAGTGAATCAACATAAAGAACATATCCTACTCTAAAAAGATTACACTCTAGAAATCGCAAGTGAGAAATATCACATATCCTCCTTAAAACATACACTCAAAAAAAAAAAGAAAAAAAAAGAAAAAAAAAAAAAAAAAAGACACACAACAAACTAAAAAAAAAATGACAAAATCAATAAGTATAAGCAAGGCTATAGAGCCGACTCCGTGCGCTTTGGCTGGGTAATTTCGCGAAGATGCGACCATTATCTGTCCAAACAAATTTCATACCAAAATTAATCATATTCAAAAATCTAATCATTCAGATTATAACCCAAAAGGTAACGCTTCAATCTACTCTTGAGCTGGCTTACATTATCAACTTGTCTAATAGCATCCGGGAGGGAATTCCACACCCCCGGTCCCGCAAAACGAGGCAGAAACGCTGCACGTTGAGTATTCCGGAGCTCCGATGCAAGGTCATTCGCATTTCTAGTCTCATAACAGTGATAAGATTAGTTAGCTTTAAAAATTTCCCAAAATACCTCCGGTGAACACTTATTCAAACATTGATAAATAAAAATTGCTAACTGGTAATCCCGTAACTGATAAATATTTAAAATTTTCAAACTTGTAAAGCAATTCAACGTGCTATTTTCAAACTGAATGAAATTACCTAAAATACGAACTATTTTATTCTGTAAAATTTGGTCCTTTCTAAAACTTGAAATAAAACTACTAGTCCATAGCATGCAACCATATGATAAATAAGGGCTAACAATAGAATGATAAAGTAAAAGTAAAACATTTGACGGTAGTTGATTTTTCAGTCTTCTTATCACAACCAACCCTCCTGACATCTTAACTGCCACAAGATCACAATGTGATTTCCAACTTAAATTAAAATCAAGACTAAGGCCCAAATATTTAACACTATTTACATTCTTTAAAAATTCACCGTTAAAAATAATTTTATTATCTAAAACACATGAAACTCCATTTCTACAAAATGTCACGAAATTTGTTTTTGAAATATTCACTACCAAATAACTAGAATTTGTAAAACTTATCAATTGAGCGAGGGCCTTATTTATCTTCTCAATTAACTGATTCAGACAAGTAGCTGTAATCGTAAACACCGTGTCATCAGCAAAAGACGTTATAAGTGCATCTGATATATAAAAACGCATGGTATCAACGTAAATTAGATAAAGAAGTGGGCCAAGCACTGAACCTTGAGGCACTCCAGAATTAACGATAAAAGTTCTTGAAATAAAATTTTGAGTACAGACTCGAATAATACGCTGGTCAGGAAATGACTCAAACCATTTCAGAATAACCCCTTGGATCCCTAAACGGCTTAGCCTACGCAATAAAATTTTATGAGCCACCGTGTCAAATGCCTTTCTAAAGTCTATAAATACTGAAAGCACCAGTACACCTTTTTCGAGAGCACCATTGATGAAATCTGTTAGGTGCTGGACTGCATGTATTGCAGAGTGGTTTTTCCTGAATCCAAACTGGGTATCACTAAGAAAACCGTAAGTAGTCAGATGGTTATAAAGTCGTCGATGCATCACTTTTTCATACAGCTTAGCAAATAGAGGCAATATTGAAATCGGCCTTCAATTAGACGGATCAGTTTTTGAACCCCCTTTGTCAAGCGGAATAACTTTAGCCTCTTTCAGACGAGTAGAAAATTCACCTTTCTTCAAAGAAAGGTTAATCAAATAAACAATACAAGGCAACAAATATACCATAACATGCTTGAACGCTTTCAGATTAATTCCATCATTCCCTGGAGAACTTGATTTTACCATTCCTATTATCTGTTTTAATTCTTCAACGTTCGTTTCATCTGCAGACATTTCCAATCCAACTCCCCTTTCATCACTAAACGTCTCATTAATTTCATTATTTTCATCGTATGGATTCTCACTTATTGATTCACCAATCTTAGAAAAATATTCACCAAAGAAATTAGCCACCTCTTCATTTCCATCAACAAATTTACCATCAAAGATCAGACTAGTAGGAATCTCGGTCTCTTTCTTCTTATTTACGATTTCGTTTATAATATTCCAAGTCGTTTTCGTATTTCCTTTGTTTTACTTAAATTTATATCCATAAAATTAGCTCCAAAAATTTATATCCTCTAAGACCAAATTTACAGAACTTTAAAAAAAGTTAAGCAAAATGACTATCTCAAAATTTTGATTGGATGTGTTTGGGGAAATGGTGGGCGTGAGAGGGGCGGTAGTCGCTCTCCAATCACTTTCAATTATTAAAAATGGCACTAGCCCTTTCCATTTCCAATCAAATGAGCCTTTTGTTAGTTTCTACGCAACACTTTCAATAAAAATCTTGTATGCCCAAAGGGCATAACTTACAACCGTTGCCCTGAGAGCTGCAGGGAGTGTCATTCTCAAAGACCTAATTTCCAGAACATTCTACTACGTTGAACAAAATGGCTATCTGAAAATTTTGATTGGATGTGTTTGGAGGAATAGTGGGCGTGAGAGGGGGGCTAGTTACCCTCTAATCACTTTCGACTATTAAAAAAAGCACTAACCCTTTGAATTTCCAATCGAATGAGACCTTTTTCAAGTTTCTACGACTAAGATTTCAATAAAAACCTTATATGCCCTCAGGGCATAACTTATAAACCTTGCCCTGAAGACTGTGAGGGGAGTGCCCAGCTCAAAGGTATAATTTTCTGAACTTTAAACTGCGTCGAGCAAAATGGCTATCTCAAAATTTTGATTGGATATGTTTGGCGAAATGGTGGGCGTGGAAGGGGTGTTAGTTGCCTTCCAAGCACTTTCGACTATTAAAAAGGGCACTAGCCATTTCAATTTCCAATCGAATGAGCCCTTTTTGAAGTTTATACGACAACGCGTTCTATAGAAACCTTACATGCCCCCAGAGCATAACTTACAACCCTTGCCCTGAGGGTTATGGGGGAGTGTCCTCCTCAAAAACATAATTTTTATCTGGAAATCAACAACCCTGAACAAACTGGCTATGTAAAAATTTTGATTGGATGTGTTTGGGGAAAAGGTGGGTGAGAGAGGGGGGTTAGTTGCCCACAAATCACATTTGACTATTAAAAAGGGCACTAAACCTTTGAATTTCCAATTGAATGAGCCCTTTTTCAAGCTTCTACGACAAAGCTTTCAATAAAAAATTATATGCCCCCAGGACTTAACTTATAACCTTACCCTGAAGACTGTGGGGGGAGTGTCCTGCTCAAAGTTATAATTTCCTGAACTTACAGCTGCGTGGAACAAATGGCTATCTAAAAATTTTGACTAGATGTGTTTGGGGAAATGATGGGCGTGGAAGGGGTGTTAGTTGCCTTCCAATTACATTCGACTATTAAAAAGGGCACTAGCCATTTCAATTTCTTATCGAATGAGTCCTTATTGAATTTTCTACGACAACACGTTACGCCCCCAGGGCATAACTTACAACCCTTGCCCTGAGGGCTGTGAGGGGTTTGTCATCATCAAAGACCAAATTTACAGAACTTAAAACTACGTTGAATAAAATGGCTATCTCAAAATTTTGATTGGATGTGTTTGGGGAAATGATGGGTGTGAGGGGGGGGGGGGGGCTTGTTACCCTCCAATCCCTTTTGACTATTAAAAAGGGCACTAGCCCTTTGAATTTCCAATTGAATGAGTTTTTTTTAAGTTTCTACGACCACACCTTCTATAAAAACCTTATATGTCCCCAGGGCATAACTTACAACCCTTACCCTGAAGGTTGTCGGGGAGTTTCCTCCTCAAAAACATCATTTCTATCGGGAAATCAACTACGCTGAACAAAATGGCTATCTCAAAATTGTGATTGGATGTTTTTCGGGAAATGGTGGGCGTTGAAGGGGTGTTAGTTACCTTACAATCACTTTCGACTATTAAAAAGGGCACAAGCCACTCCAATTTCCAATTAAATGATTCCTTTTCTAAGTTTCTACGACAACTTCTTTGATACGAAGTGCCTTGCTCTCAAGGAAAAAAAAAAATAAATGATACATTTTGCCAGCATCGTTCTTTTATGCCCTCAGGGCATAACTTAAAACCCTTCCACTGAGGGTCTTGGGGGAGTGTCCTCCTCAAAAATATATTTTATATCTGGAAATGAACTACTCTGAACAAAATGGCTATCTCAATGTTTTTATTGGATGTGTTTGGGGGAATGATGGGCGTGGGGGGGGATAGTTGCCCTCCAATCACTTTCGACTATTAAAAAGGGCACTAGCCCTTTGAATTTCAAATCGAATGAGCCTTTATTGAAGTTTATTCTACAACGCCTTCTATAAAAACCTTATATGCCCCAAGGGCATAACTTACAACCCTTGCCCCGAGGATTGTGGGGGAGTTTCCTTTTCAAAAACATATTTTCTATGTGGAAATCAACTATGCTGAACAAAATGGCTATATCAGAATTTTGATATACACTTTCACTTTCGACTATTTTAAAGAGCACTAGCCAATCCAATTTCCAATTGAATGAGCCCTTTTTGAAGTTTCTACGACAACTCCTTCGATACGAAGCGCCCGGTTATGGAGAAAAAAAACATTGTGCCCTCATCGTTCTTTACTTAGGCAGCGCTATTGCGCTGCCTATGACAATAATCTTTGTTCTAAAGTTCTTTAAAAAAAAAACTTTAGTGTAAAGAGCAAGGTCTTGAGGAGGAGGCAACCCCTTTCATATACGTAGTAATTTCTGTTCCTTTTAAGGTTTGAGGTTGCTCCTTACTTTCAGTTGAAAAACTTGTTGTTTTTTTAATCAATTACTTACATAAAGCATTTGTTAATGGGAAAAATACGGAAAAATTTCTTTAAAGAAAAGTAAAGAACCTCATTGAACCAAAAGGAGCAAAAACAAAGTCAAATAATCTTCAAAGTAAAAAGTATTGAGTCTAATAAAAAAAAATTATATAAACTATTTTTTCGATTAAAAATCTTTTTGTAGAGAACAAGTTTGTCAAAGAATAGCAAACACCTTCGTTAACCCAAGAATTAGTAGAAGTAAATTCAAATAATTTTCCAATCGTAAAACTACCACAAATCGAAATCAAAAAATGAATTAAACCCAAGACGAACAGAAAGTACAATGCATAGCCTAGTCAAACTCAAAACAATCAAAAATTAACATGAGTAGGGCTGATAACCCCCACACCTCAAGACCAGAACATAATTTGCACTTTACTGGAAACAAAATACATTTTAAATGTTTTCCCTTTTTTACTTTAACAAATAAAGAAGTATTAAGACTATAAGAAATAGATATCAGAATATGTATATAAATTCACAATACACGGTTATTTGTTATTTTTTTACGTAAAGTGCAAATTTTTTTCTGGTCTGAAGAAGACTTGGGTGTTGTCAGCAATAATCCTTTTAATTTTTGATCGTTTTGAGTTTGACTAGGCTATGCATTGTAATTTCTGTTAGTTTTGGGTTTCATTTATTTGTTAATGGTGATTTGTGGTAGATTTACACTTGGAATATAAGAAAAACTCGTAGAATTTAACAACGATTTCATCCTTAAAAACTCAAACGATTAGAATTTGTTGGTTCCCAAAGCCAACTATCCTTTCAAAGGATAGCTAAACCTTCTTAAACTTTTTGCTGCCAAATATTTTTAGCTTAATTTTGATGATTGTTCGCCTATATTTTTTTTCTTCTTCAATTTTTTTTTCACCCACTACTGCCGAAAATTGCAGATGAAAAGGGTTTCAAATTCCAATATAATGAGCCTTTTTTAAGTTTCTACGAAAATATTTTCTTTACAAAATCTTATAAGCCCTCAGGGCATAACTTACAACCATTGCCCTGAAAGCTCGGGGGGGGGGGGTTCATCCTCAAAGAATGAATTTCCGGGTCTTTCAACTACGTTGAACAAAATGGCTATCTCAAAATTTTGATTGGATGTTTTTGGGGAAATGGTGGGAGTGACAGGGGTCCCTCCAATTACTAGTTGCCCTCCAATTACTTTTGAATATTATAAAGGGCACTAACCCTTTCAATTTCCAATGGAATGAGCCCTTTTTGAAGTCTCTGCGACAAAGCTTGCAATAAAGACCTTATATGCCCCAAGGGCATAACTTGCAACCCTTGCCCTGAGAGGGTTTGGGGGGCTTGTCATCCTCAAAGACATAATTTCCAGAACTTTCAGATACGTTGTAGAAAATGGCTATATAAAAATTTTAATTGGATGTGTTTGGGGAAATGGTGGGCGTGCAAATGAGCTTTTTTGAAGTTTCTACGACAATACTTTCTACAAAACCCTATACGTCCCCAGGGCGTAGCTGACAACCCTTGTCGTCAGGGCTTGGGGGGGGAGGGCGTATCATCCTCAAATAACTTATTTCCAGAACTTTTAACTACGTTGAACAAAATGAATATCTCAAAAACTTTTTTGAATGCGTTTGGGGAAATGGTGAGCGTGAGATGGGGGTTAGTTGCCCTCCAATTATTTTCAATTATTAAAAAAGGCACTAGCCCTTTCAATTTTCAATCAAATGAGCCCTTTTTGAAGTTTTTACGACAACGCTTTTCTATAAAAACCTTATATGCCCCCAGGGAATAACTTACAACCCTTGCCCTGAGGGCTGTAGGGGGAGTTTCATCCTCAAAGACCTAATTTCCGGACCTTTCAACTACGTTGAACAAAATGTCAATCTCAAAATTTTGATTTGTTTGGGGAAATGGTGGGCCTGAGAGAGGGATTATTTGCCCTCCAATCACTTTTGACTATTAAAAAGGGCACTAGCCCTTTCAATTTCCAATCGAATGATCCCTTTTTGAAGTTTTTATGAAACACTTTTGATAAGAACCTTATATGCCCCTAGGAAATAACTTTCAACCCTTGCTCTGAGGGTTTTGGGGGGTTTGTCATCCTCAAAAACATAATTTCCAGAGTTTTCAACTACGTTGAACAAAATGCCTACCTCAAATTTTTGATTGTATGTGTTTGGGGAAATGGTGAGCGTTACTTGCCCTCTAATTGCTTTCAACTATTAAAAAGGGCACTGGCCCTTTCAATTTCCAATCGAGTGAGCCCTTTTTTGAAGTTTTTACGACAACGCTTTCTATAAGAACCTTATGTTCCCCCAGGGCATAACTTATAACCCTTGCCCTGAGGGCTCTGAGGGGGTTATCATCCTCAAAGACATAATTTCTGAACCTTTCAACTACTTATAACAAATTTCTATCTCAAAATTTTGATTGGATGTTTTTCGATACATAGTGAGCATGAGAGGGGCTTAGTTGCCCTCTAGTTACTTTTAACTATTAAAAAGGGCACTAGCCATTTCAATTTCCAATCAAATGAGCCCTTTTTGGAGTATCTACGACAATGCTTTCTATAAAAACCTTATATAATTATCCTTAGCATACTTCCATTTCAAAAGGACTTTAGTCTTTAATCGGTTTCTCGATCGCTCTGGATATTTCCCCTTCCGTAGAATTTTTTCCGGAAATCAAAGCACGCGGAAAATAGCCCCCGGATAATTTTCCTGAAACATCTCTGCATGCGAAACTGAGTTGGCAAAGACTTTGTAAGACAATTAACAAGAATTTCGTATAGGGAATTCGATCAAATCCCCCCAGTTTAAAATTTTTCTGGAATTTTCACCCCCCCCCCTGCAAATTTTCCCCCTAAAGAACGATTTTTCCAATAGAATTCCACACCAAGCAAGCCCCCCCCCCTTTCGAAAAATGTCTGTATACTTCCCAATATTAAATACTATACGTAAACAATGGGCAAATTTCGTAACTTACAGGCCTCTCCCCACGGACTGCGGGGGGGGGGTGATTTTACCCCTAAAAACACAGTTATTTGAACTTTCAACTATACTGAACAAATTGGCTATCTCAAAATGTTGATCAGATAACTTTGGAAAATACATGGGCGTGGGAGGGGGGCCAGATACCCTCCATTTTTTTTCTTGTTTCGGTTGCTATTGAGCCGAGTCGCTCCTTTCTTACAGTTCGTTACCACGAACTGTTCGAAAAGATAGATGTAAACAATGAGAAATTTACATCACCTATAGCCATTCAACCTTGGGCTGTAGGGACCAGAATCACTCCTCTAGGTGTATTTTTTAGGCCTTATTTTTTAAAAGACTATTAGAATTGTCGGTTTTAAATTGAAAAATGCTTCTCCCAGGTCTCTATGGTCACCCCTTCCATACGAAGTGGCATAGAAAAATGGTTTCTGGCTCTTTTCTTGTTCTTTGTTGGGGCCTGTTTTATGAAGGACATTTATTTTTTGTTCATATTTTTACGTTCTGCAATAAGATCCTCTGAGTCCCAGGACTGAAGGATATAAGTTCCGTGCTTATTGGAGCAAAAGTATGTTGGCCTTTTTAGGGATATTGATCAAATGTCTTGGAGCTACTTGGAGGGATTAAAAAGGGCACAAGGTGGAGGGGGCTGTTAACCTCCAGTCACTTTTGATACTTGATTTGACGAATGCCCCTTTGCTATAAAGTGGCCGTGAAAAACAAGAAACAAGACATGGAAGGTAAATGGCCCTATATTAGATTGACGGTGCTGGCTCTAATTCATCCCTTCGACAATAGTGTCAAAAATCAAATCTCGTTTGAAATGCTCAATGAAATCACGGTGTAAACTCTATCATAAGGAGTTGTACACAGGGATAGTAACAGTTCCTCCTCTATCCCAGAATTTCTTGGGTTTTTTCAAATGTCAAATGTCCCTTTAAAAAATATTAAAGATTTGTGATTAGTGGTCACATTCGTTAATTAACGAAGGTTTTAGTCAAATTTTTAGTAAGAAATCCGAGGACCTAATTTTTTCTTTGGGGTATATTAAAAAAAAAATCTTTTAAAAAATCAGGCAAAGGGGAAGCGCCGGGTCGCAGCCCATCTCACCTAGAAAGTATTTTATATATTCTTTTAAGTTCAATCTGCTCTTTACTTTCAGTCAGAAAAACTTGATTTTTTCAGTTAGATCAAACAGTTCGCGGTAACGAACTGTAAGGAAGGAGCGACCCGGCTCAATAGTAACCGAAACTCTAAAAAATGGAATTTTGATACCAATAGATACACCAGAAGAATTATATTTTTATGCTGATTTCAAATATATAAGTTTCATTAAGTTTTATCTTACCCATCAAAGGTTACGCGCCTGAGAAAATTTACCTTATTTTCAAAAAAAGGGGGAAACATCCCTTAAAACTCATAGAACTTTAATGAAAATCACACCATCAGATTCAGCGTATAAGGGAACCCTGCTATAGAAGTTTCAAGTTCCTATCTGCAAAAATGTGGAATTTCTAATTTTTGCCAGAAGAAAGATCACGGATGCGTGTTAATTTTTTTTTTTTTTTTTTTTTTTTTTTTTTTTTTTTTATTTTTTTCCCAGGTTTGATCGTATCGATCCAGTGGTCCCAGAGTATCGTGGGAGGGCTCATTCGAATGGAAATTAAAAGTTTCAGTCTCCTTTTTATGTGACCAAAAAAATTGGAGGGCAACTTGGCCCCCTCCCACGCTCATTTTTTCCCGAAGTCACAAAGTCAAAATTTTGAGATAGTCATTTTGTTCAGCATTGTCGAAAATCTAATTAATAAGTCTTTGAGGATGTCTTAATCCCTCACAGTTCCCGGGGGAAGGGCTGCAAGTTATAAACTTTTCCCATTGTTTACATCTAGTATTGGTTATTGGGAAGTATACAGACATTTTCAGGTGGAATTTTTTCTAGTGGGGGGTCGGGGTCTGAATAGAGTAGCTGATGGATGAACTGTACATTAAGGATGTTTCATTGAGGATACGAGAAGGGTTATGAAGGAGGCGTCGGATTTTTTAGCAATATTTAAAAAACGAGCAGAAATGATATAATAAAACAAGTTTTTTTCAACTGAAAGTAAGAACCAACGTTAAAACTTAAAACGCATAGAAATTATTACGTACATGAGAGGGTTCGCTCCCTAGTCAATACTTCGCTCTTTACGCTAAAGCTTTTATTAGTACTTTCAAAAGAGTTATCTATTCTAATTAACCGGCCTTTGTGATTTAGGGGTTTGTAACTTGAACAAAATTTGAACTTTAGCGTAAAGAGCGAGGTATTGACTAGGGAGCGAACTCTCTAATTTACGTAATAAAAACATAAGAATATAGAAATTCGTTATGTAAGTTAATTCGTAAGTTACGTCAGAACAAAATTTTGAGAAAGCCAATTAGCCAAAAACAAGAAAATTAATATGCGAATTTCTTTTTAATTATTCATGTACGGTGAGCCAAAATCAAAGCTGGACTAATTCAAAAACATTCAGAAATTAACAAAAAAAAACAAGTTTTTTTTTAACTGAAAGTAAGGAGCGACATTGAAACTTAAAACGAACAGAAATTATTCGGTATATGAAAGGGGCTGTCCCCTCCTCAACGCCTCACTCTTTACGCTGAAGTTTGACTCTGTCTCAGAACTTTATTTTTTTAAACAATAAAAAATTTTAGCATTAAAAGTAAGGCGTTGAGGAGGGGACAGCCCCTTTCATATACGGAATAATTTTTTTTTCTTTTATGTTTTGATATTGCTCCTTACTTTCAGTAAAAAAAAACTTGTTGTTTTTAGTTAATATAATTCAGAAGCTAATCCAACTTCAACATAAATTAAAGCCTTAACTTTATTCATTTTATTCATTAGCAACAACTGAAACATATTGCAGTGACAGAATTCTAATAAAATATATTACTGGTTAAATTAGTTCTATCATTTCTTATAAAATCCTTTATTAGATTTTTCATTTCTTTTTTCTTTAATTTGTGTTCCCACAGCCGTCACTGACAAAGAGCCCACCTTGCCAGTTGCTCGCCAAGTCAGACGAGACAATAGCACCCATTTTTCCAAAAGACTGTTTCTAGGGCACGTTTTTTCTGTAATAATGAGTGAAGAGTGTTCTTGGGCGTAACGAGAGAGTCTTATTGATGAGAAGTCTTAAGAACAAACATTTTTATTAAAAGGGGCAACAGGCCAAGACAAAGCTTTTTCTTCTCCATTTCAAATATATCTTTCTTGTTTGACCGTATTATTGTATCATTTTTTTTATTTATTTTTTTTTTAAATTGAATTTGTTTTTACGGCTTATGAAATAAAGAAAAGAAAGGATATAGTAGATGAAAAACAAAATTAAATAGGTGAGAAATAAGGTGGATTTTCTCAGCCAGTAGAAAACTATGAAAACGAAAATAAGTAAATATTTCTTTTAGAACCTCCGCCAAATCGTCCTCAGTGCTCAGAAAAAAAAACAAAGACAAAATCCGACCTTTTGAAGTGAACTCAACAAGAAGATAAAAGACACTTAACACAAAAAAAAACCAGAATAAATGAAAGACAATTCACCAATTGGATTGGACAAATATCCTTTGCATAGCAATAGATTTTGCCTGCCTGTAACCTCGATTTTCATTAGACAACCTGTCCATTTCCCCCAGTCTAATTCAAGACAACGTGTCCGCATATCTAATCCAGAAGACTCACGCAAAAGACTAAGAAATGCTATTTTAGAAAACGAAAAGGTAATAGTTGCTTTCGCACTACGTACGTAATTTTCTGTGCCAAGTGCCTAAGCTACGTTACTTAAGCATAATATTTTACACTTACAAAGTTATTTCGCACTTGACTAACGTGAAAACCCATAAGACCATCATAATCATTTTTTTTAAATCATCACAATTATCATAAACACATTTTTCAAAATAAGATATTTGGAATAGAGATGAAGATTTAAGCACTGATCAAGCGTGAAAAGCTTTTTAGGAAAAGATTACAAAAAATTATTTTCAACTTTAATTATTCCTTAACCCAGAAGAACCATCTTTGTTGCTGTTGTAGTAACTTTTCCTTAAAGTAACGCAACATTCTACATAAGGCAAGAGTCTACCCTAAACTGTTTGCGCTCAGGACCATATCCAAAATTTATATTTGGAAGAAGGGGGTATTTTTCGGGAGTGGAGGTAGAAGAGGCTGCAAAATTCTTTAAAACGCATAAGAAGTTGTTTATATGCACTTTTGTTGCGTTTTTATGAGTCGGACAAACATTTCTGAAGGGAGGTCAAGCCTCTTAACCCCCCATTTCCTGGATACGGCGTTGCTTACCCTAAAGAGAAACTTTGCTCCGTAAGAATAGATGGCGTCATGAGAAGTCTTAAACTATATTAGTGTGAAAGTATTAATATTAAACTAGCGTGAAAGGTCTAGGGTGTGAGGTAAAAGAAATATTCGGCCTCATAAAATAATAAAAGGCTCACTAATTAGGCAATGCGTTT
Organism: Artemia sp. Qi Xiang Cuo; assembly: GCF_049724085.1. Taxonomy (NCBI): domain Eukaryota; kingdom Metazoa; phylum Arthropoda; class Branchiopoda; order Anostraca; family Artemiidae; genus Artemia; species Artemia sp. Qi Xiang Cuo. Next base: position 73,528,553 of record NC_142801.1, on the reverse strand, counting down.
GTCTCTCCCTCCCCTGATTTCTGTAGCAATATAGAAAAGGAACATTTCTGTGATAATATATCCATAGCTGTGGTATTGCAATGTGCAATTTTAGTCCCGAAAAATATACCTCAGTATTACTCGAAATCAAGTATGCAGCATTCTATGAGTTCCAAAACTTTTGTTCCTCTCCTTGTGGGACAGATAATGCAAAGTTATGATACCGACCTCTGCAGCTATTTTGAAGTCCTAACACTAAAAAGAGAGCTCTAATATAGATTTATTTAGAATATAATTAAGATATATTCATTTTAAAACTCAAATTAAGACTTCCACCAGATTGGTCTCGTTTTAAATGAGTCACACCAAAATAACTGAAGTCAAACCATACAACATAAGTGCCCTTTCACTGTCACTATTTTTTTTTATTAGAAAAATACATACAAATTTTTACACGTCCAAAAAAGGAACATTTTTCAAGGGATCCGAAAATACTGACATCTAAGAAGCATTTCTGTTCGTGATTTTGTTTTCGGATGAGGTTAAGTTTCCTTTGTGCCTACTATATTAATAGAATTACATGGAGGAGGGGCTGACAAACCCCACGCCTTCTCAAGACTAAAACATAATTTGCACTTTACTGAGAACAATATAGACTTAAAATGTTTGCACTTTTTTTACTTTAATAAACAAAAAAACTATTATAACTGTAAGGAATAAAAATCAGTATACGTATATTAAACTTGCAATCCACGGTCATTTGTTTTTTCTTCAGTAAAGTGTAAATTATGTTCTGATTTTGAAAAGGCATGGGGATCATTCATTTTAAAACCCAAATTAAGATTTCCATTGGATAGGGCTTGTCTCAAATAAGTTACACCAAAATAACCAAATTCAAACCATACAACATAAACGCCCTAAATACTTTATTTGTTCGTCAAAAACATCATAAAGTGTGTCATATGTCCAGTGTAGAACGACCCAATTCTGTTTTGTGTTTTCGGTAGAGTACTTGTTTTACATAATTCTACAAATATAAGGTAAGTATCTACAGTCAGTTTATTTGAGAAAATTGGAAGGAAATATGCCGTTTTCGCATAGATTTGAACACGATAACGTGTGCTCCTTGAAAGCTTCAATCTTGCTCTTGATTTTCATCAGAAAAAGTATGTCTTTTTGCTTTTTTAGCTATTCTAGGAAGAGGTTGGTCTTAAAATATAGTTCGCAACAGTAACCTGAATGTGCCATCAATTACAGGGCCTGAAATGTTGTCGCATAACGGGTTGAGTTGCAATAACCAGTAAAGCTCTTGGGATTCTTAAATTGTATTATCTATATTCTCACTATGATCATAGTTCAAACAATACGTAATATGCTTGCGTTTCTATTAAATTTTAATTTGACACACAACTCTTCGTTTGCGCAGTTTAGAAATACTTCATCAATTAAATAAAAAGTGTAAAGTTTTTTTGGGTCAAGTATCTGTAAATTTTACTTCAAAAAAAGTCTAACAAGAGTTTTGTCGCAAAAAAAAAATATTTGAATTCTTTTACATGTATAGCAACCCATTTTTCATAGTGTTCTACCCATCACTTAAGAGTACAACCACTTGTTTACTTCTAGAAACATAATTTTTTATAGTTTAATCTTTATTATTGACTTAACTGTTTTGACATTCAATCGCTAATCATGTTTTGCCCCAATGTGACTGTAGAGCGAAAGACAAAGAGGGCGCCCAGTTACCTTCAATTCCAGTTTATAAACAGGCACTACAACTTGCGATATCGGTCCTATGTGAGTGGTGCAGTTATCGCCTGCTATTACTTATTTCCCCCACTACAGTGGTTTCAGAATCCTCCAGTTGGCTCCGGTTCCGTCTTTACTCTATTGAGCCATATATTTACTTACTCTTCTCGTTTCTTCCACCAACGAGTTTCAGTTCAGCACCTGTTTAGTTTTCAGTTCTTTCAGTTTTCAGGTTTATTTTTCAGGTTTTCAGTTCAGCACCTGTTTAGTGTGGATGATGTCTGAACTTCAAGGGACATGAACAAACCATATCAGTTTTTTATGAGCGGATCGATGTCATATTATGGCAGGAACACATTTAATTTTTGGTATTACTTCCTCTGTCCAAGGGGGTTTGTCTTAGGCAAGACTTATAAAGCATATTAAAGCTGCGGCTAACCGTGTTTTTATTGGCCATACCTTGCATCCCTATCAGAGTGTGGAACAGCTGATTGCCTAGTACATCTTAATTTTATTGTAAGAAGGCATGCCTTTGCCCCCGAGAAATCTACCTCGGTTTCCTAGAAACTATCGATGAAGAAGCTATTCTCATCTGAACTTACTTTAACTACCTGATATTCATTACTATTGATATTCACTACCTGATTCATTACTTTAACTACCTGATATGTGGACTATGTATACCAGATATTTGTACTTAACAAATACTATGAAACACTACTACCAAAAGAAATTTCGCTTTCCAGGACGTCAATATGAATCACCAAAGTTTGATTTGTCCTTGTTGATATTTTTGCCGACCAGCTCTACTTACCGAGCTAGATTATATAGCAATGTTTGCACTGGCTCAGTGTGGTATGCAAGCAGGGCAAAGTAGTCTGAGTAGTCTGAGAACAAATCAGGATTGAACTCGAAGCTTCTCGCCGAATTTACGGCGCGTTTTATTATCCCATCAATAACGAAGTTGAACAGGACAAGGGACATGAAACATTTTTGTTTCACATCAAAATCAATGTTTAAGAAGGAGAGCACTTCTTGACTGACATGCATGCACTTTCAGCTGAGATGCTTGGGTGAAATATTTTGATTCTCTTCCACGTCAGGTTAGTATTGTTGCTTAGTTACCGATGTGGCTGTTGCCACATCGATTAAGATGACTACAGTTGGTTGGTTGCCATTTCATGTGGTGCTCGATGATTTCTCTTTGTAAAGTTCTAATTCTGAAGCCCATTCTAGGTCAAAATCTTGCAGTGTTCTGTCTGTGGTTAACAGAGTGACTTCGTTAACAATGCTTAACAAAGTTACTAACGCTGATATTAAATATTTATCGTACTGTTGGCTCCAAATTTGTGGCCAACTTTTCAATATAGAAGTGCAACAGCAAAAAGTAGGAAGTGCTTATTTCGTAATTTTTTGGTTTTAAGCAAAGTTAAAATAATAGGATGTCTGAGACTATTTAAACAGGGCTGAGGCTAATATTACAGCCTTAAGGAGGCAATATAAGGTTCTGATTGGAATACAAAATAAAACTCTGAAACCAGAGATTAGATGCAAAACCAGCATATACTTGCAAAACCTATCCAGAAGCGTTTTGCTCGCCAGCCTGGAGAAATCTTGAAGAAGATCTGGATGCAAAAGACGCATGTTTTCAGAAATTTGTACAAATATATGGGGGCCGGCGTTTACCCACCCCCTTGTGATTGACCCCCAGGAAAATACCCCCCAGAAAATACCTCGCCGCGAAAAATAACCACCCCCGGAAAATACCCCCCGTGGAAAATACCCCCCCCCCCCCGAGGAAAATAACTCCCCCCCCCCAGGTAATTACCCCCTCTCCTGGGAAATACCCCTTGGAAAATAAGGCTTTCCAAATTTGAGAATTTTATTTGAGTTTTATTTTTTTAATTTCCGTAGGGTAAAAAATTTTGGTACTTGTGTATTATGCGCCACTCACTCAAGTTTATGCTGTGTAAAATTCGAGAACACACCGGTTTTTTCGTTATAATTCTTCGTTACTTTAGAAATAAATTTGGGCTATAGATTTGCACATGAGGGGGGGGGGGGAGGTAAAGTATAGCAGATGTGCATGCAAAATGTGTTTGCAGGATAAATAAAATAGATAGATAAATAAGTGTATTTTAAAGCCAAATATACGGCTATGAACACAGTAAAATAACATAAATGAAAGGCATTAAAATACATGGAAACACGGTCATTTAAAAAAAAAAACATTTAACACTTAGAAAAAACACTTAAATGAAAAATTACATTTACTTTATGCTAGGATTTTTTTTTTTTTTTTTTTTTTTTTTTTATTCAACAAAATTTCTAGATACCTTGCTATTCTTTTGTAATTTTTGAATGGCCATATACCTAGAAAAAATTGTTTACTGAATTCAAACTATCCAAATACTTTATCCCCCCCCCTTATGTGCATATATATAGCCCAAATTATATATTTCCCATATATACTGTCACTTGTCTTTGTCTTGTCTCGCGCTAAGCTGAAAAAAAAACTAATGAAAAAACCGGTTTTGTTCTCGAGTTTTACACAGCGTAAACTTGAGTGAGTTGCCCATAATACACAAGTAACAAAACTCTTTCCCCCTACGGAAATTAAAAAAATAAAACTCAAATAAAATTCTCAAAATGTTCGCCTATATTTTTTTTTCTTCTTCAATTTTTTTGTTTTAATTTGGCACCCGATACTGCCAAAAACTGCAGAAGTTCATATGGAAGTCTTTTCAACACAAAAATATTTGTTTGTTTTTTCTAATTTTTTAAGATACTTCTGGTGCGTAGATTGCTCTTTTTCCCGTTCCTTATCACTTTTCAACGAAACTAAAAAAAAAAACTCAAATAAAAGTTTAAAATTTAGAAACCTTATTTTCCAAAGGGGGGAGAGTATTTACCATTCACTATATTCATGTATATTTGGCTTTAAAATACACTTATTTATCTATCTATCTAATCTGCAGAATAATTGTACTAAACACATTTTGCATACAGACCCGCTATACTTTACCCTCCCCCCCTTAATGTGCAAATCTATAGCCCAAATTTATTTATAAAGAAACGAAGAAACTAACAAAAAACAGGTGTGTTCTCGAATTTTAAACAGCGTAAACTTGAGTGAGTGGCGCATAATACACAAGTTCCAAAATTTCTTCCCCTACGGGAATTAAATAATAAAACTCAAATAAAATTCTCCAGGGGGAGGTACTTACCGGAGGGGTATTTTCCGCGGGGGGTATTTTCCGGGGGGTATTTTCCGCGGGGGGGGAGATATTTTCTAAGGGGGATTTTCTGCAGGGGGATATTTACCGGGAGGGTAATCGCCAGGGGAAGGGGGTAGACGCCTAGAACCCAAAAATATATCAGCAATCTACCCCTTGAACAAAAACTGGGACAAAAATGAATCCAAATACTTCCAATGAATGTCACATAACACATAACAAGTTAGGTTTTGACCTAGAATATCCTGCAAAATAAGCTCTTTACACCTCGGAAGATCCTCGAGCACTATATGAAGCGCAGCTGAACGAGTACAGTCATCTTCACCAATTTTATAACGGACTTGATTCAGCCATTAGAGATGACATTGTGCAGTAAAAGTAGTGTTGAGATACTATGAGACGTCTCATATAGGCTACGCATCTCACCTTACGTCCGTTACAGTTTAATAGTAAGCAGTAAGTCTTTCTCAATCTTCGACACTAATTTTGGGGTGAAAGAGTGATATTTCGTCTCCACCAATCCGCTTAACTTCATCATCGGTTGTAAGACAGAGTGCGTCCTACATTCCACTAGAATAAATTGACGTTAGTTACAACTTATTCATCAGAGACCTTGATTTTGCTTAGACGACATTACCCTGTTGGAAAACCACATCGACAATCAGCAAGCAATACTATGTAGCGTGGCTTTCATGGCAGAGTTGGTCGAAATAAAGATCAGCAAGGACAACACCAACATTTTTGGCAAAGTCAGAAGACACATTTTCCTTTCTGGAGAGTACTCGTTTAGAAGTCATTGATAAATTCAAATATTTGGAATTTCTAAATGATGTTTCAAGTGCAAAAGCTCTTGAAAAAGAGCTGGAGTGCAAAAGCACTCCAGCTCTTTTGGAGTGCAAAAGCTCTGTGTAGAAAATTTTCTGCATCCACTGTTTTTTTACAATTAAGGATGAATTTTTGGCGGCAAATATATTGACATGTTTCGTGAATATTTTCTTTTTGTTTTGTTTTATATTTTGTCTTTTCCTTCTATGTATGGCGGGTACTCAAATAAAAAAAAAAATCTTAAACAAAAAAATTCGGATTCATAAGGCAATGGTTCGCTCCATACTCTTATGAGGATACGAGACATGGCCCTGAGAATAATAGACATGAGAGACTCCCAAATCCTCGTCAAGTTTGATCACTCCTGTCCAAGTCAAGCCCCTGCGTTTTCACAAATCAGTGCAGAACTTGATTTGCTTGGAAGAAGAAACAAGGTGGTTTGGTCCTAGACCAAACCAATTGACATCTACAAATTACTGACATCGCTAATATTATACTAAGAAATAATGGCATCGCTAAATTATTCACATAAGATCAAGTTGCTTGGTATCCAAACGTCTAGCATGTCACATTCTCATGGAGAGCTGAAGAGCTTGGGTCAAGAAGCAAGTACAAGCAAACATTGTTAGTGGAGCTTATTAGCCATATTATAACTACTTACGTATATAAAACAATTTTAGCAGAAAAAAACTTATTTTAAATTAAAGTTTTCCATAAAGGGATAAATGGAGGATATAAAACTTAAAACGAGTAGAAAATGTATTTTATAACATGTCAAACCTTAGACGAACGTAAATTAACACAGCAAGGGTTTTGATGCAACTCGAACCATCTAAAGGCTATATTCTCATTTTCACTTGAATCAAACAGAATATTTTTCTAAAATGATTTTTATTTTCTTATAACGCTAAAATTAAATGCTGTTTAAACATTCAGAATTTATTTTGCGATACAAATATATCTAAAACAAGTATTTTAGCTTTAATAAGCTTTCGTTTAACTGACACATATCAAAGAATAAACTGAACACAATGTGTTTTTCGATCTCACTTTTTTGAGCTACAAAGATATAAAAGCTAAGGTCATTCAGTCGCGTAAAATCGTGCCCTTTAGAAATCCATCTGGGGTCCAGCGAAGAATAAAACGTTTTAGGTGGGGTTTGAAGGGGGGAGGTAAAAAGGTAAGGAATACAGCACTAGACCCTTAAAGTCCAAACGGGTGGTGCTGTTTCTAGGCCTTTCAGACAGGCATCTGCAATGGGGGGTTGAGGGCTATCCATTCTGTGCTTTCGCACACCCTTCCTGCTTACATTCCCCAGAATTCTCCAGATACCCATTTAGAGCTGGGTCGACTCTGGCTGAGTTGATAGAGTCAAGCCACTGGCCCCTGTCCCAAACAAAATAACCAGCCACACCAGGAATCGAACACCCGTTTTTGGACAAAGTATTACAAATCTAGTGCGCCAACCACTCGGCTAGGATCGCTCAATAGAACAGGAAGAAGTAGTATAAATGATTAAACTAAACTAAAATTTAGAAGAGGGAGTAGAAAGCGTGGTTTTGGGGTAGAGGAGATGCAAATATAGCAGTGTGGGCTATAGTTAGCTTGGCAATACAATGTGTTACTAGTAATTGCAATTTCAAATGTAGCCCATAGTAAAAAACTTTGTCCTAATGACACCTTCATTTTATGCAATCTGTTCAGTTTTAAGTTATCTGTAAATGAAACAAGAACCTTTTGGAGGCTTACAGGTGGCAAAGCCAAATTTTACCCCGTAAGCCTGTGGTTTAAAGTAGCCTAAAGCAGAAAATACAATTTTGCCTTGGGGAAGGGGACTGGCGGGGGTGTTACGCTACATAGATTTTGGGAAAAATATCTTTTCACGAGACTTTGTGACTATTAATATAGTTTTATTGCTTAAAAAGCAGATTTGATTTTTTAACTGTTATCTTCGTTTTAAACCCATTTCGTTAAAATGTTTAGATAAAAACTTCGGCTAATTAAAACTATCAATTTAATCTATCTGTTTGGTTTTAATTAGTCTACAAATGAAAAAAATTTTTGGAGCTCAAGGGTGGCAAAACTATACTTAATTAGGCCATTTTGTGTTCGGCTTAGGTATTGCTGTATAAAGCATTTTGATTTCCGTGTTAGCTGCATAAAGTTTTTAATTAGACGTCTTATAACTTTAAGCTAATTATGGTTGTTTTCGTTTAAAACTTGATGTCTACGTTTTATAGAAAGTTTGATTTTTGTTTTTGCTGGAAATGGGAAATTACAAGAGTTATGTTTTTGTTTTTTTTTAATGTTAAGACAAATGTATAGGGCACGCTGCGAAGAATGAAAAAAAAAAACTATGAAAACGTTATCCACGTGCAGATTGAACACCACGTCTACCAGTTTTCTTGTCGGCTATACCAGTTAGTTTGAATTATCTGTTAAAAAGACATCAGATAGTTTATATATTTTACAGTTTTTTTGTTTTTTTTTGCACTGTGCCGTTCAAGGGTACCACACAGTGTTTTAGCAGAGAATATAAATTCTCATCAAACAGTTCCCTTGATGAGACCCTTCGTGAGAGGCCCTAACTAACATCTTAGCACCAATGAATATCACTAATCTTTGAGATGCCACCAGGAAATGTTATCTTTGGACCATATAGTGTGTTGTTTTATTTCTTTCAGTTTGGGTGCATAAGCAGCTAAGACAAATCTGGTGATTCAGCACCGACTCTGCACCCTGCGACTATCCAGTAAACCACAAAAGAAATATTTCAGCATTGTTATGCTAAAATAGAATTTTCATTTTTCAAAGCATTAAAATAGACAGTTGTATATTTCACAGTGTGTGTTTGTGTGTGTGTGTGTGTTTTTTTTCGTTTTTTTTTGCATTGCTTTGTTCAAGTGAACAACACAGTGTCTCAGCAGAGACTTTTAATTCTCATCTAAGAGTCCCCAGGTTTTTCGACAGTTGACCTGACAAACATCTTAGCGCCAGTGAATGTCTCTAGTTTTTTAAGATGTCACCAGTAAATTTTATCTTTGCACCATGTAGTGACTTGTTCTAATTCTTGACAAAACGAAAATAACAGTAAAGAAGAGAGAAAGGAGGATAATACAAGCCAGTGAAAAACGTTGATTATGATGCAAATATTTCGATCAAGGCCTCTGCTTGACCGTCCTCAATGCAGAGGGTCAAGCAGAGGTTTTGACCGAAATATTTGCATTATAATCTACGTTTTTCACTGGCTTGTATTATCCTCCTTTCTCTTTCTTTACTGTTAGTTTCATTTTGTCATGATTAGCCAGCGTGGGCTCAGAAATTATTTGTTCTAGTTCTTTCAGTTTGGGTACATAAGCAGCTAGGACAAATATGCTGATTTAGCAACAACTCTTCACCCTACGACTATCTAGTAAACAACGAATGAAATAGTTCAGCATTAGAGAGAGAGAGAGAGAGAGAGAGAGAGAGAGAGAGACAGAGAGAGAGAGAGAGAGAGAGAGAAATTCATTTTTGATTAAAGACCAATATTCACAAAAAAAAATCATAACAGACGGACATAGAACATCAAAATCAACACGAACTTATTTGTGGCAGGACTCGCCATTTTATTCAATTATTACATTTATGTTGAAAAAAAAAATGCAATCATATAAATAAATAAAAAATACCTCATGGGAACCGCGAACCAATGCTTCCACAAGATAGAAGACAGAATACAGCCCCCCCCTCCCCCATCCTTATTCATTAAGAAATTCTTTAACCTATTTTTAAAAGAGGACACACTCTCAGCCATCCTAGTGCTTTTCGGAAGACTATTCGATACCGAAACCCCCACATGCCAAAATACAAAACTAGACCTAGCAGTGTGTCGTCTCTCTTGTACTAAATTAAACAAAAAAAAACAAGTTTTTTAAACTGAAAGTAAGGAGCGAGATTAAAACTTAAAACGAACAGAAATTATTCCGTATATGAAAGGGGCTGTCCCCTCCTCAACGCCTCACTCTTTACGCTAAAGTTTGACTCTGTCTCAGAACTTTATTTTTTAAAATAATAAAAAACTTTAGCGTAAAGAGCGAGGCGTTGAGGAGGGAACAGCCCCTTTCATATACGGAATAATTTCTGTTCGTTTTAAGCTTTAATGTCGCTCCTTACTTTCAGTTTAAAAACTCGTTTTTTTATTTAATTTCTGATCGTTTTTTAGTTAATGCAGCTTTTATTTTGGCTCACCGTCATTGAATAAGTAAAAAAAAAATTGCATAAACATTTTACTTTTCTTTTGCTAAATGGCTGTCTCTAAATTTGCTTTTGACGTAATTTACAAATTAACTTACGTAACGAACTTCTATATTCGTATATTTTTCTTCTGGCAAAAAATACAAAGTTGCAGATTTTTCCAGATATGAGCTTGAAACATATGTAATAGGGTTTTCTAATACGCTGAATCTGGCGTTGTGATTTCCATTAAAATTCTTTCACTTGTAGGGGATGTTTCCCCCCTCTTTTAAAAATCAGGTAAATTTTCTGAGGCTCGTAGCCTTTGATGAGTAATACTAAACTTAATAAAATATATATATATATAGAATCAGCATTATAAGCCCATTCTTTTGATACATTTATTGACATCAAAATTTCGTTTTTAAAAGTTTCGATTACTATTGAGCCGTATCGCTTGTTTTTTTTATTGTTTTTTTTTATTAAGTATATGTTATAACGTATATGAGGGGGTTCTCCCCTTAGTCCCCCTATTCCATATATGAAAGGGGCTGTCCCCTCCTCAGCGCCTCGCTCTTTACGCTAAAGTTTGACTTTCTCACAACTCTATTTTTTTTAAACAATAAAAAACTTTAGCGTAAAGAGCGAGACGTTGAGGAGGGGACCGCCCCTTTCATATACGGAATAATTTCTGTTTGTTTTAAGTTTTAACGTCGTTCCTTGCTTTCAGTTAAAAAAAAATTGTTTTTTTTTATTTAAATGAAAGAAGCTGTCCCCTCCTCAACGCCTCGCTCTTTAATCTAAAGTTTTTCATTGTTTAAAAAAAATACAGTTGTGAGAAAGTCAAACTTTAGCGTAAAGAGCGAGGCGTTGAGGAGGGGACAGTCCCTTTCATATACGGAATAATTTCACCAGCCTGAAGTAATAGCCCATCACCCATCGCCCTTGCCATCGCCCTATGTTCAGTGTTGCCAAACTTTGAAGAAAACATCCCTCGCCGATCGCCCAATCTTTCAAATTGATTAACAGTGTTGCCAAATTTTGTCTCCTTTAACCTAAAGGACTATTTAAAACACTTTAACAGAATTGACTCACAGCAGAGGAGATTCTAAGGGGTCAGAATCTACTTTTTGGGAGTAAACACAATTGACTCACAGCAGAGGAGATTCTAAGGGGTCAAACACTATTTTTTGGGACTAAACCTTATCTGCTTGCATAGTAGCTCAATTTAAAGACCATTTTTCTCTGATTCATAATATATACGTCTTACTGCGTTTAAAAGTCTTGAATTCAATTTTGTTCCCAAATAAAGTTTTTTTTTATGAAATTTAAAATCGTTGTCTTACAAAAAAGCGGGCGATGGCTTTGCTTTGGCTTATTATGTCCTATACAGTGTTTTATGAAGCGAAAAACAATAGGCCTTAGATTTACCATAATATTCAATATTTTCTTCATTGCTACAACTCTTTGTGACTTTTTCATTTAACCAGTGTGATTTTCTTATCGCCCTAGTCTCAAAATTCCAGCCATAAGGTCAAAGAATGAGAAAAAGGCTCATATTCTTCTCAAAACGTGTAGTGCTATCATCAGACGGATAAGACGTTTCAAATGAGCTCTCACTCGCCACAAATCGGAGCACAATCACAATTGACTCACAGCAGAGGAGATTCTAAGGGGCAAGACACTACTTTTTGGGACTAAACCTTATCTGCTTGACTAGTAGCTCATTTTAAAGGCCATTTTCCTCTGATTCATAATATATACTTCTTACCACGTTTAAAAGTCATGAATTCAATTTATCTCCCAAATAAAGTTTTTTTAAGAAATTCAAAATCCTTATCTTACAAAAAAGCGGGCGATGGTGTTGCTTTGCATTGCTTTGGTTTATTATGTCCTATACAGTGTTTTTATTAAATGAAAAACAATTTAACATAAAATTACCATAACATTCAATATTTCCTTCATTGCTACAACTCTTTGTGAATTCTTCATTTAACCAGGGCGATTTTCTTATCGCCCTAGTCTTAAAATTCCAGCCATAAGGTCAAAGAATGAGAAAAAGGTTACTATTCTTCTCAAAATGTGGAGTGCAATCATCAGACAGATGATATGTTTCAAATGAGCTGTCACTCGCCACAAATCGGAGCATAATCACAATTGGCTCACAGCTGAGGAGATTCTAAGGGGTCAGACACTACTTTTGGGACTAAACCTCTTCTGCTTGACAAGTAGCTCATTTTAAAGCCTATTTTTCTCTGATTCATAATATATACGTCTTACCGTGTTTAAAATTCTTGAATTCAATTTAGTTCCCAAATAAAGTTTTTTTTATGAAATTCAAAATCCTTGTCTTACAAAAAAGCGGGTGATGGCGTTGCTTTGCCTTGTTTTGCCTTATTATATCCTATACAGTGTTTTTATGAAGCAAAAACAATAAGCCTTAGATTTACCATAATATTCAATATTTTCTTCATTGCTACAACTCTTTGTGACTTTTTCATTTAACCAGGGCGATTTTCTTATCGTCCTAGTCTTAAAATTCCAGCCATAAGGTAAAAGAATGAGAAAAAGGTTCCTATTCTTTTCAAGACGTGTAGTGGTATTATCAGACGGATGAAACGTTTCAAATGAGATGTCACTCGCCACAAATCGGAGCAAAAGCACAATTGACTCACAGCAGAGGAGATTTTAAGGGGTCAGACACTACTTTTTGGGACTAAACCTTATCTGCTTGACTAGTAGCTCATTTTAATGGCCATTTTTCTCTGATTCATAATATATACGTCTTACCGTGTTTAAAAGTCTTGAATTCAATTTAGTTCCCAAATAAAGTTTTTCTAAGAAATTCAAAATCCTTGTCTTACAAAAAAGTGGGCGATGGCGTTGCTTTGCCTTGCTTTGGTTTATTATGTCCTATCCAGTGTTTTTATGAAACGAAAAACAATTTACAATAACATCACGATAACATTCAATATTTCCTTCATTGCTTCGACTCTTTTTTACTTTTTCATTTAACTAGGGCGATTTTCTTATCGCCCTAGTCTTAAAATTCCAGCCAAAAGGTCAAAGAATGAGAAAAAGGTTCCTATTTTTCTCAAAACGTGGAGTGCTATCATCAGACGGATGAGACGTTTCAAATGAGCTGTCACTCGCAACAAATTGGAGCACAATCACAATTGACTCACGGCAGAGGAGATTCTAAGGGGTCAGACACTGCTTTTTGGGACAAAACCTAATCTGCTTGACTAGTAGCTCATTTTAAAGCCCATTTTTTGCTGATTCATAATTTATACGTCTTACCGCGTTTAAAATTCTTGAATTCAATTTAGTTCCCAATTTAGGTTTTTTAAGAAATTCAAAATCCTTGTCTTACAAAAAAGCGGACGATGGCCTTGATTTGGCTTATTATGGCCTATACAGTGTTTTTATGAAGTTAAAAACAATTTACCATAACATTACCATATTATTTAGTATTTCCTTCATTGCTACAACTCTTTGGACGTTTTTATTTAACCAGGGCGATTTTCATATCGCACTAGTCTTAAAATTCTAGCCATAAGGTCAAAGAATGAGGAAAAGGTTCCAATTCTTCTCAAAACATTGATTGCTATCATCAGATGTATGAGACGTTTCAAATGAGCTGTCACTCGCCAGAAATCGGAGCACAATCACAATTGACTCACAGCAGAGGAGATTCTAAGGGGTCAGACACTACTTTTTGGGACTAAACCTTATCTGCTTGCAAAGTAGCTCAATTTAAAGGCCATTTTTCTCTGATTCATAATATATACGTCTTACCGCAATTAAAAGTCTTGAATTGAATTTTGTTCCCAAATTAAGTTTTTCTTTTATGAAATTTCAAATCCTTGTATTACAAAAAAAGCGGGCGATGGCTTTGCTTTGGCTTATTATGTCCTATACAGTGTTTTATGAAGTGAAAAACAATAGGCCTTAGACTTACCAAAACATTCAGTATTTTCTTCATTGCTACAACTCTTTGTGACTTTTTCATTTAACCAGGGCAATTTTCTTATCACCCTAGTCTTAAAATTCCAGCCATAAGGTCAAAGAATGAGAAAAAGGTTCATATTCTTCTCAAAACTTGTAGTGCAATCATCAGATAGATGAGACGTTTCAAATGAGCTGTCACTCGCCACAAATCGGAGCACAATCACAATTGACTCACAGCAGAGGAGATTCTAAGGGGCAAGACACTACTTTTTGGGACTAAACCTTATCTGCTTGACTAGTAGCTATTTTTAAAGCCCATTTTTCTCTGATTCATAATATATACGTCTTACCACGTTTAAAAGTCTTGAATTCAATTTAGTTCTCAAATAAAGTTTTTTTTAAGAAATTCAAAATCCTTGTCTTACAAAAAAGCGGGCGATGGCCTTTCTTTGCCTTGCTCTGGCTTATTATGTCCTATGCAGTGTTTTTATGAAATGAAAAACAATTTACCATAACATTACCATAACATTCAATATTTCCTTCATTGCTACATCTCTTTGTGATTTTTTCATTTAACCAGGGCAATTTTCTTATCGCCCTAGTCTTAAAATTCCAGCCATAACGTCAAAGAATGAGAAAAAGGTTCCTATTCTTCTCAAAACATGGAGTGCAATCATCAGACAGATGAGGTGTTTCAAATGAGCTGTCATTCGCCACAAATCGGAGCACAATCACATTTGACTCACAGCAAATGAGGTTAGCAGCTGGTTTTGTATTAAATCAGGAGTTAAGCAGGGTTGTGTCCTATCCTCCTTGATATGGATTATTTTGATAGACTTTGTTTTAAGGAGCACAGGAAAGGCAATGGGAGACCACAGAATCGAATGGGGATGAAAACGTCTCCTGGACTTGGATTACGCTGATGATTTAAGCATACTAGATGAAAGTGTGAGTAAAATGAATGAAGTTTTAGAGGTTTTGCAAGTTCAGGGTGCTAGCATTGGTTTGAAAATTAATGTTAGGAAGACTAAGTCACTAAAGCTAGGAATAAGTGAAGATGAAAAGGTGACGTTGGGTAATGAAAAGATTGATCAGGTGGGTAGCTTCACTTACCATGGTAGTATTATTAGTAATGGTGAGAGCAGTGAAGATGTTAAAAATAGAATAGCCAAGGCTCAGGGTGTTTTTTCATAGTTAAAAAAAGTATGGAAGAATAGGAAGGTAAGTCTGCAAACCAAGATTAGAATATTAGAAGCTACAGTGATGACAGTGGTCAAATATGGCTCTGAAGCATGGACGCTCCGAAAAGCGGAGGAAGATTTTCTAGATGTTTTCCAGAGAAATTGCTTAAGGATTGTTCTGGATACCTGGCTGACTGACCGTATTTCAAACAATTGGCTATATGAAAAATGTGGTTCAATAACGCTTTCTAGGTCTATAATGAAAGAAAAGTTGAGGTGGTTAGGGCATGTTATGCGGATGAAGGATGGCAGATTGCCGAAGATTGTTCTTTTCGGCCAACCATCTAGGGCTAAACGGAAAGCAGGTCGTCCCCGTCTGGGGTGGGAGGACGTCATAAAAAAAGATTTAAAGGAAATGGGAACTTCGTGGGCGGGTGTAAAGAGGGAGGCTTTGAATAGATTGGGGTGGAGGAGGATCGTGCGTAGCTGTGTTGGCCTCAGGCGGCTTGGTGCTGCGGTGAGTTGTTAGTAGTAGTAGTAGAGGAGATTCTAAGGGGTCAGACACTACTTTTTGGGACTAAACCTCATCTGCTTGACTAGTAACTCCTTTTGAAGCCCATTTTTCTCTGATTCATAATTTATACGTCTTACTGCGTTAAAAAGTCTTGATTTCAATTTAGTTCCCAAATAAAGTTTTTTTTTATGAAATTCAAAATCCTTGTCTTACAAAAAAGCGGGCTTATTATGTCCTATACAGCGTTTTTATGATGCGAAACACAATAGGCCTTAGATGTACCATAACAATGAATATTTTCTTCATTGCTACAACTCTTTGTGACTTTTCCATTTCACCGGGGTGATTTTCTTATCGTTTTAGTCTCAAAATTCTATCAATAAGGTCAAAGAATGAGAAAAAGGCTCCTATTCTTCTCCAAACGTGGAGTGCTATCATCAGACGGATGAGACGTTTCAAATGAGCTGTCACTCGCCACAAATCGGAGCAAAATCACAATTGACTCACAGCAGAGTAGATTCTAAAGGGTCAGACATTTCTTTTTGGGACTAAACCTTATATGCTTGATTAGTAGCTCATTTTAAAACCCATTTTTCTCTGATTCATAATATATACGTCTTACCGCGTTTAAAATTCTTGAATTCAATTTAGTTCGCAAATAAAGTTTTTATATGAAATTCAAAATCCTTGTCTTACAAAAAAGTAGGTGACTGCGTTGCTTTGCCATATTATGTCCTATGCAGTGTTTTTATGAATTGTAATCTAATTAACCATAATATTCAATATTTCTTTCATTATTACAGCACTGTTGGACTTCTTTGTTCCATCGAGGCGGTTTTCTTATTATCCTTGGCCTAATGTTTAGGCCGTAATGTCAAATAATCAGGAAAACGTTCCTATGATTCCCAAAACGTGGAGTGCTATCATCAGACAGATGAGACATTTCAAATGAGCTGTCACTCGCCACTAGTCGGAGCACAGCCACAATTAGCTCATGATTATTGGACTTCTCAACAATGCTCAATTAAAATTTTGACTGGTTATGCTCTATATACCGTTTTAATTTAGCAAAGAATTATAGATAAGTCTTAAATGAAAATCATTTTTTGAAGTAAAAGTTGGGAATAAAATTAAACCTTAAAATAGTTAGGATGGGGTCTACCCCCTCCCCAACTCTCGCTCTTTACGCTAAAGTCTTCAAGATTTATAAAATTACTTCGCATTCAAAATCAACAACCCTTTCTCCAGGTAAAATAACCATCATTTTTCGAGAGAGTCGTTGCGTAATTATGACTCTCTTAGACGCATACACAAAAAAAGAAGTAAGATCGCATCAAAAAACGCATACAAAATTTATTTATATCCATTTTTGTTACGTTTTTACGAGTCAGAAAAACATTTGGGGGAGGGGGTGGGGTCACACCACCCTGAACCCCCCCCCTCTCTGGGTACGGCCTTGATATCCAGCAAGGAAGACCAACAACTCAAATAAATAATTGCCATGTAAATTTACCATATAATTCAATTTGTTCTCCATTGTTAAATGTCTTTCTGATTTTCTAATTTAACAATTTATTTTTCCTTATATTCCCTAGTTCACTGCGGTGCGAATACAATTTGTTCCTAAAGGAATCGTTTATTATGAAAAAAATCTAGAAAAAAGAAAAAACTTCGTCATGATCTATTCACAAAACATAAATAGCTTAAGTTCAATTATCAGCCTTCATGAAGCTTGAACAATAGCAAAGCATTCGTCTTCATTTGTTTCTTCAACTTTGGCTTTGAATATGTTGGGCTTAGATGAATTCTCTTTGCTCCTCATTATTTCCTTGTTTCAGTGGATATTTATGAATTCCTTAACAGAGGATTTTCAATGGCCTTATGCAGCAAAAGATGCCTGAAAGTAGGAAAATAAAGGAAGTAAAAATTGGTCAAAAAAAAGATTTGTTGACATAAAAGTCAGAAAATTGATTATACATAAAGTACGTCAAATTAACCTGAAATATTATTACTGTCATGCTTTCACTAGAATGCAAGGCTTTTTCGTATACCTCGACTTCAGCAGACATTAGTTTGTATTGAAAATCAAAACTTAATTGTGTCTTATGCTTTTTCAGAATTTAATTTTAAGTCTGATTATGAAAAACTGTGATTTTATGGAATTATTTGACTAGTTTCTGGAGTTGTAATGGAATCAATTTCCAAGACCCCGAAATTTTTCAAGTAAAAAAAACTGCCCAGAAGACGAACCCAAAGAATTCAAGTAACACTTAATTGTCAAATTTGAAAAGTAGCAAAACATTGTATTACAATCGTAACTATGAAAAGAATCGTTCCCAAAACAAAAAAAGGCAACGGCGATAAATATGTGTTCCGCTATAATTACAAGGTATTAACCTTAAAAACATTTTCTAAAGATACAAAAGTAAAACTAAATATTCCGCTGTAATTACAAGGTAAAAACCTTAAAAACTTTTCTCAAGATACAAAAGTAAAACTAAATATTCCGCTGTAATTACAAGGTAAAGCTTTAAAAACATTTTCTCGAAATACAATGTAAGACTAAGTAGCTTGCTCTAATTATAGGGTAAAAACTTTATTCAGCTAAGAAAAATTCCAAAGTGAAGTTTTATAGAGTAATAAATCGTATCAAAAGTTAGTTCAAATCGAATAGCTGATTGGTACAACACTGTCCAATAGTAATAGAGGACCAATAGGATCAGTATAATACGCTCTTTAGTAACGCCCGAATGTAACCTTCGGCTAAAATCTCAGAGTATAGTATTCTCGAACTTAGCAAATTTGAGTTAGTCTTATTTTGAGTCTTAATTTAGTCTTACACCAGTCTTTTTTCCAGCCTTATGTCAATCTTGTATGAATTTTATGAGAGTCTTACTTGAGACTCGGGACAGTTTTATTCTAGACTTATTTTCAACCTTTTTATCCTGTGTGAATTAAATAGATAATAGTACTGGACGTTACTTGTATTACCAGTGTGCAGTTTTAACCTTGTGGCATATACCGCAAGTGTTTTGATATACCGAAGCTCTGTTCTAGTTATGTGAGTAAATAAATGCATCACCTTCTTATTTTATTCTCTTTATGCTAGTATTTCTCGACATAGCTTGTCCTTGTGGCTCCACTCGCTCTCAAGGGAACCTGAACCCATTCAATCTGATTTCGACTCAGTACGGCCTTTAATACAAGCTCCCGATTTGTACTGCTAATTTAAGCTCCCTACACACGAAGTTCCTCCTCCACTTAAGTATGCCACTCACGAACCGTCAGCTAAGAGTTTAACTGAAAATTACCCATAGAAATAATTAATTTAAAACTTCCATACAAAGAGATAACTTATAGTAGAAGAACAAACCCCTTTTATCGAAAACTTCTCTTTCCTTAAAATATTGATTGTTTATTATTAACAATACCCCCCCCATTACAATTGGCGCGGTCAGTTTAAAGGAGCAAAAACACAAGGACAACATGTTCTACAAAAAAAGAATTATTGAGAAATATTACGCATAGGGAAAGTGCGATATTTTGTGCATGCTTTGAAGTGTCATATTTTGTGCATGCTTTGAAGTGCAATATTTTGTTAAGCCTAAGTCCCCTTAAAATAGTAACAAAAATTATAATTTGGAAGTAGCGAATTTGAACAATATAAAAAAAAAGCAAAACCAGTGCCGAATTTTAAATTATTTTGAAAAAAAATGTCGTTAGATCAAAACGAACAATTGTTAAAGCAAAAACTCATTGCCAAAACAGTGGAAATTTCAAAATCCCTCCCATCATATAACGGCGATTCAGATGTAGATGAATTTATTATCCAATTGAACCAAATCGTAGAAGTAACTCAAACGGACTTAAAATCATTAGTAGGCATGTTGTTAATGAGACTTACGGGGCAAGCACTAACATTCTTGAAATAAATAGAAAATACAATAGGGGAATATAACAATCTTCCAGTAAACTCAATAGAAAAACTGCTAAAAGCGTTCCAAGAAAGATTTGTTGAAACTAGTTCAACACACAAACTAAAGCACGGAACTGTATTTTTCAACGAAACCTAAAATGCTAGAAAATATCTGCACAAAGTAATGGTATCTATTGAAGCTAAATACGGGAAAGAATCTGGTCCTTTATATAATAAAATCGTACTAAATGCTTTCATGCAAGGTTTGAGCCCCAAACTATACCGAATGTTAATATCAACGAATATTCAAACATTAGAGATAACAGTTCAGGAAGTAGAGAGAATGATTGAAATTGATTCGATTGTGGCAAACCAAAATAAGTCAAGAATAAATAATGTATAAAATTTAAATCTGGATCGCTCACGAGCAATTTTCCCAGGATTCTTTTCGAGAGATAATTCACCCAAACCGAACCAAAATAGATCTCCAACCCCTACCAGGCAAAGAACGGTACGTTTTGTACCCACGAACACGACAAACTATGTGAACAACCCCCCAATTATATGCTATACATGTAATAAACAAGGACATATCGCCAGGGAATGCTGTACGAGGAACAACTATATGCGAGCAACCCCTAGTTTTAACAACCGTTTGTTCGGGAGAACAAACTTAAATGCCAATGTGTCAGGAAGTTATAGAAATAACCCCCCACATCCCCAATCGTTCCGCAACCCGTACCAACAAGGATTTTCGTATTCAAATTCTTCCCAATATACGCCTCTCCAACCCTATTCAAATCCCCTCAACCGACAAAATAATTATCGGTTCCCCAACCCAAATACGCGACAAAACACGTACCAATATAATTCACGGACAGTGTATCCGACTAGATTTAATAGGAATACGAGCGATAACAGAGGATATTTCTTTCCGACGGGAAATGAAAGAAATTTTTTGGGAAACAAAAGAAATTTTTCGTCGATACAAAACGATCAAATGCCGCGAGCCGTCGGCACAAGAAATTTTAACCCACGCAATAATACGTGGCAACCAAAAAAATCAAATGTCAATACACTCGGAACTTCTATTGCTAGTGAACCCAATTCACTTCCCTCTAAGCCCCAATGTCAAACGCCAAATTATCAAATAAGTACAAAGGGAGACGAATTAAGCCCCCAAGAAAATTAACCGGGACCCTGGAGGCCAGTATTTTTCATAGGTCCCTTCCAGTACTTTTACCTTCCTTAAGTGATAATAATGACATATTACCTATATTAAATAATTTTGGTGTTGCAAGTATTAGTTTTAAAGCGTTAATAGATTCCGGTGCATCAGTCAACATAATAAATTCGAATGTATTTAATAGACTACCAGTATATATTAAGCGACGGAAAAACTTCAATATTCCCAGTTTAACAAGTGTCACGGGTCATAGGCTGGAAGCTATAGGCTCCATACGTCTAGATGTGACAAAAAATAACAGAATTTTCCCTACAAACTTCAAAATATGCAAGAATTTCCCATATGAGGCTATAATCAGTGCTAATTTTCTAAAAACTAATAAAGTTTTATTAGATATAGCAAATAACAGACTCGTGTATCCACACGGTCCTATTCTCCAACGCGTGGAGAGCTGGGAAGCAACAGTGAATAGAATACAGTCTTTTGTACCTCACCCCTCGTCATTTTCTTCCACAGGACGAGAAATAAAATCAAGCGGCAAATGTATTGAGTCAGTAAAAACAAAAATAGGGAAAATGCCGGAGTATAGACAAACAGAAATAAAGAAAATAGTTGAATTAAGGAATAAAATAACAAATCTAAGTACTATTGTAAGGGGACAGGACTTGGATTTACCCTTACAACCAACCCCAAAAGAGGAAGACTTGACTCAACCAAGCGCCAATCTTAATTTAATAGAAAATAACTCGGAAGAAAAATATTATGGATTCACGTTACGTAAAACAAAAATCCCCCCAAAAACAATGCAAAGAGTTCAAATTTCACAAATGGTCACTCCCGTAAACGACAATTCCGAAATTTGGTTTGCATCCCCGTGTAAAGAAATCCCAGAAAATCTGTTTTGTGAAGAACAAATCATTTCATATGATAAAGGAGAAGGTTTTATTTGGTTGACTAACACGCATTAAAACGATACGATTACATTAAAAAAGGGAACATGCCTAGTTGAAATACAAGTGATTTCTGAGCACGAGCTAAACAAATGAAAAAAACTCCAAGAAAACATTAGTTAATGGTATTGAGGTCAGTAATCCAAAGAATAAGTACCCACTAACAAGATCCCAATTTTTGGAAAACTTTAAATTATACCATATCCAGGATACACAATTAAAAGAAAAGTTATGTGAGTTGCTGTGGAATTTTAGAGATATATTTTCTACGTGTGAGGAAGATATTGGATTAATAACGTTCTATGAACATTCTATCCAAACCACAGGGTTACCTATAGCTAAACAGCCCTATCGCATCCCTTATCCCTATAAAGATTGGTTAAAAAATAAAATCCGCGAATTAGAAAGAAACAACATTATACGGCCAAGTATAAGCCCGTATTCAGCCCTTGTTATACTCGTGCCAAAAAAGAACAAGGACCTTAGGTTTATAGTAGACTATAAAGCCTTAAACAAACTGGTAGTTAGCGAAAACTTTCCCATGCCTCAAATTAACGAAATCCTAGATTCCATCTCAACAAAGAACAAATTCTTTAAATCTCTCTAGCTCACGCAAGTGTATTATTAGGTTAAGTTAGCAGATAAGGACGTTTCTAAGACGGCCTTTTCGACGACGGAATGTGGTTCTTATGAGTATTTAAGAGTACCCTTCGGACTCAAAACTAGTTCAAGTGCATTGTCTAGACCACTGTTACATTTATTACGAGGTATAGAAAATATTATCCATTTTGTGGATGATGTAATTTGTGTGGGAGATACACCAGAAATTCATATAAACACATTAGCCAAAGTTTTTTAAAAATTCAGAGAGGGTAATCTAAAATGTAGACCTGAAAAAGTTAATTTGTTTCAATCCGAAATAAAATTCCTAGGAATGATAGTAACCCAAGTGTCAAATATCACCGGATCCTAAGAAGATAAAATGTGTAGAAAATCTCAAACCGCCAAAAACTATGAAACAACTAAGAGGCATTATTGGTTTATCCAGTTATTTTAGAAAGTTCATACGCAACTACGTCCAAATTGCCAAACCCTTAACGGACCTAATTAAAGGGGACAGAAAAATTATCACCTGGTCGCAGGAATCTCAAACTTTCTTGGATACTCTCAAGAAAGCTCTTACTTCTGAACCAATTTTGTCTTTGCCAGACTTTGAAAAGGGACAATTTCTGGTTACTACCGATGCTTCAGGTCTAGGCATCGGTGCAATCCTTTCCCAATTAATCCCCGTGGGAAACCACCCCGAACCCCTACAGAAACCGCCTCGGTATATAGAGAAGGTTATATGCTACTCAAGCAGAACTCTAACCAAAGGCGAAAGAAGTTATTCAGCAACGAATTTGGAGTTACTATATATAATTTACCATTTAGACAAATTTAAACATTATTTAATAGATCTAAAATTTAAGTTGCGCTCGGAACATAAAAGCTTGCAGCACCTAAGTACATTCAAAAATGCAACTGGAATCTTAGCTAGGTGGATAATGAAAATCCAAGACCTGAATTCCTAGTTTTAACATGTGACCGGTAAACAAAATGCCCCCTGTGATTACCTAAGTAGAATCCCTGAGGATAACCCCTCAGACAATGAAACTAAACAATTGATTGCCATTCATGCCAGTAAACGAAAATATAAGAAGCTTAAACCTAAAGTCCAGATAGAAGGAGACGAAGTCAATCATAGCCCCTTATCGATAGCTAACATTAAAAGAAACCAAGCCAAGGATGAAATGTGTCTGGCTCTCATTAATTTTTTGTGAATTCCGATAAGTTCAAAACCCTGAAAAGGGAAATAGACAATTTTTATTATGACTTGGACGGAGAAATCCTTTGCAGGATAGTGACAGGCGAAACAAATAGAAATCAAACCTTAATAATCCCAGTACTACCTCAAAGCCTAATAATACCTGCCTTCGAATATTTCCATTCCGATATAGGTGGGCACTTAGGAATAACCAAAACATTTCACAAGTTAAAACAATATTTTTATATACCATCAGCGCTAACAAAACTTAAGGATTTTATAAGTACTTGTGAGGCGTATAATTTAAGGAAATATCCCCAAAAGTACCCTAATCCCCCGATGGGAAGAGTGCCAGTAGCAAGATTCCCTTTCGATATCGTTTTATTTGATTTATATGGAACGAATGGAGGATTACCTGTTTCTAATAGAGGTCATACTTGCGTTCTCTCGGTAATAGACCATTTTACCGGCTTCACCTTTGCCAAGGCATTGAAAAATCAAGGTGCATTTGCCACAAGTAAGGCGTTAGCAAAAATATTTTTAAAATTTGGTGTTCCTCACCAGGTTATTAGTGACAACGGAACTAACTTTGTTTCTAAAGTAACAAAAGATCTGATGAGTTTCATTAAAACGAAAAAATAATTAACCTCCCCCTACCATCCCCAAGCTAATGGAAAAATTGAAAATAGGCACAAAATATTTTCCAATGTCTTGAGTATCTATACAAAAGACAATCGAAATGATTGGGATCTGTATCTACCTTACCTTAACCAATGTAATTAATACCGCCCATTCAGAAACAACTAAAGAAAGTCCATTTTTTCTTTTATTCGGACGCGATTTTAAAATACCTTATCAGGAAATTATAGAATCCAGACAGTATTACAATAATACAGAAGACTATAAGCAAGATTTTATAAATAGAACGAGGAAAACCTATAAAATAGTTAGACAAGCCTATAAAATAGATAGGAGATTGTGTATATCTAAAAAATGAGGCAAGGCTAGAAGGCAAGAAACTTTCCAACAAATATTCGGGACCTTACAGAATAATCCAAATATACGACAATGATTTTACTTTTAAAATGATAAACCCAGACAACGGAAGAACATACAAGGCACACGTTAACTATATAAAAGGAGCCAAATACCCAGTTAAGTGGGCACCCCAACCCTCATCTTCAGATTCATCAAACGCGGAAAATGAGTTCCCTAAGTCAAGGCTAGCCGAGTTGAAACCTTTCAATTTCAAACAAAACTACTTTGAGAATTGTAGCGACGAAGAAAATTTTGAAGAATTTTTAGCCATGAAAAATTTAGTCATCCCTAAAAGAAAACCCTTAATACCCATAGCAGTAAGAACCCCAAGAGGTTCAGAAAGTTCATCTTCAGAAAGCTCGCAGGAATTAGATTAGACACTCTCTCCAAAAACCCAATTTTTCCTCGATACAATTTCGACCCTGTGTCCCCCCAAAAGTTTTTCCGATGACATGGTATCCCCAGAAACCCCGATAGAAGGACCCCTATCATTACAGGATGAATTAAACAGAGCTATGGAAACCTCGGGTGCAAAAATAAGGAAGACTCCACCCAAGCATACAAATACAGGAAATACAAAAAGTTTAAGAGAAGCCATGGACATGATAAATTATCCGATAAAAACAAGGCAAAGCACCTTGCCCTGGGCCCAGGAACCCCCTGAAGATTAAAACCTAGGAGATTATCATCACATCACGGTATCCAAAGTAAACCCCAAGAAATCTCTCTCCTGGACACAGATAATTCTTAAAAATCTACCCCACCCCCCGGAAGATATGGCATTCAAGCAATGGAGACATTCTCCAAAAGTATTTGACTCCTCCCAGAGTTCCCAAGAATCTTTTAACTCGCCCGAAACAGGACTTCAGCACAACGAAATGGAAAATAAACCCTCCACTTCCAGGGGAGAGGAGATATATGAAGCAAGGACAGGCGATACTCCAAAATCTCAGAGGACCCCCCCAGAAAGCCCTAATGATGAATCCTCAGGAACTAGTTCTACTGAATCCGACGGTGAGCCCCAAGACGCACAAAAACAAAAACCTACTTCGGCTACCGCCCATGCAAAACAGGCTAAGGTAAAAGGCCAGAAATTCCTTTTGAAACAATACAAGAAATTTGACCTAATCTCCGCGGGAAAGTCAAAAAAGAGTAAAATGCCAGAAAGCGAACAGGAAGTTACCACGAAATCTGGCAGAATAAGTAAGAAACCAGATAAATGGATATATGTCTAGGAATCAAGTACCCCAAAAAAATAAAAAAAACTCATAAAGTAATATTAAGACAAAATGAACACCTAAAAAAAACAAATAAAAAAAAGGGAAAAAAAAGAGAGATTAAAAACAAGGGAATATAAATAAGACATTTCAATGAGAGCTACCCACAAAAAGGTCGAAAGAAGTTATTAGTTAATTTTTCCAGATGAACTGAACCCCGGCTGGATAACAAAGAAAACCCTGAAGATAGAGCCAGAACAAGAATTGCGCAACCCAACCTCCAAAAGAAAAATTAAATACCTAAAGCCACCCCATTACAGACAGAACGAACATGGACCAGCTATTACAAATAAGAATTAAACTTCTTGACGCCTTGGTAAAATTAACAACAGAGAGACTGAAAATCGAAAGTATGATGGAGGCCACGCTTAAATCTCTTAAAGAAATTAAGGCTTCCCAAGAAGAAATGAACAAAAAAATAAACGAGATCCTAGTGACTAAACAAATGAATAAATTACTTGAAACCCAGTTCATGCAAGTTAAAGAGCACACCGCCAGAATCCAGAATGAAATGGAATCAATAAGCGACGCCACGCTTGTTAAGGGATACAATTATCCCGGGAAAATCCTCAAATTACAAGTATTACATAATAAAATGCAAGGAATCGGCAAGAAAGTACAAGAGTACAGAAAAAGTATGGTGCTATCCGCGACAATAGGGATACAAGAAGTTCTGGCACCAGAACGAGTAAAGCTTTTAGACCTACAACATAAATACGACAACTTGAAGGCACAGAAAGAAATAATCAAGCTCCAACAGGACAATTTAGAGAAGCAACTAAAGGAAAACCAAGTCAAAATTACCAGAGAATTACAGAAACAAAGAGAATTCTGCTCAAACCTAGAAACGATGGTGTCAACATATTTTACCGTTGAAATTAACCTGCCCCACAACCCCTATTTTGGAAGTATTTTTGCTAACAAAGAAGGGCCAAGTTCAACGCATTCACAACCCACGTATTTTGAAATTACAAACCAAGCCACGTATCATCATATCAAACACCAAGTCAAATCTATTCAGAAAAATCCTTCGACGGACAATAACATAATTATGAGGACTCAGTACCCCAACGCCAGAGTAAATGTTAAAACGGGCCGAAATTCCCCAGAAGTTTCTGCACCACAAGAAACTCCCAAAACACAACCATTACCGGAAGATAGAGAAAGCTAAGGAAATCAATCAAGGGAATTAATTGAACTAAAAAAAAAGAGGAGGTAAAAATCTCTTTCTCGTTAATAAACAATTTTTTTTTACAAGTTTAATACAGTAAAGTGGTTACACCTTGTAGGACATAGCGCTTAGAGATAAAATATAGTGAATAACCTAATAAGACGACAGCCAAACCAGCTTTACCTGTCCCGGGTAACCCCCAAAGTAAGTGAACGAAAGACTCACTGGGGATCATTTGGCATACAATTGTTTTCAGTGCATGAAGATCGAGTCCGTGTGCTGGGTTCGATTGTATGTCAGTCCATAAACCCAAACCAAAACAACTCCAAACTTTTTTAAATTTAATGAAGAATTCAAGTACCGATCAAGGGAGCTTTCGGCGTATCGAATCTCGAAGGGCTTGATTATTTGTATTTGGATGTCCGATAAACTGAGAGTTTCTTCAGGATAAACCCAAACCACGACAACTCCAAACTTTTTTAAATTTAATGAAGAATTCAAGTGCCGATCTAGGGAGCTTTCGGCGTATCGAATCTCGAAAGGCTTGATTAATTGTATTTGGATGTCCGATAAACTGAGAGTTTCTTCAGGATAGATTCCACCCCTTCTAGAATCAATTTTATGTGATATTTTATTCAAAGAAAGACATTCCAACATCATAGTCAAAAGCGAAATTCCAGAACATATTAAATGTGTTCTGTGATAAAATTTATCATAACCATGGTGACGATTCACGTCCACCATAAGACATAATCTGGTATCTCTGATAATACGACATTAGAAACCTCGATTACACGTTCAGACGATAGGTCAAAGTACAATATTATCCTAGAAATATTTCATTATTGTTATTAGCATCATAACAATACATGCGAAACGCAGAATTAGTTACCTAAATATTTGATAGTCGCTCCTCAAAAAAAACTCATAAAATTTTTAATTCTAAGATCAACAGAAATTAAATTCCTTTAATAACTATTAAAGAAGTTCAAATCTAATCAAAAAAAAAACCTGACCAGACGAAGCGACTCTAACTCGCTGTTAAATTTATAGAATACTCAACAACCTATAGTGTATATTCGGCAAAAGAAACATGTACCAGTTTTTACCGCACTAATTATAACTAACGTTCCTCAGTGAAACATGGTCCATATACATAAAGATGAGTTCAAAATTTCGCAAAAATTCTCCGCAATTCAAACTAATTGTAAATAAGATTATGTATATTTTCCTTGGGAACGTACGTGTATCATTAATCCATACGCAAGATATGTAATGACAAAAAGATTATATTATCATAAGAAATCATCCTATTTAGTAAAATAAAAATAAAATTAATAAAAGCCAATGGAAACCTAAGGCATTCTTTTAACGTTCAAAATAAGTTTGATTCTCTAAGAACTCCTGCAAATCACCAAACGAGACAAAAAAAATTTTCTTTTGCGATTGCTACCAAATTGATATCACTTCTCTAAAAGTTATAAGTTACCTTTGCAGTTACTGCGACTCTGTGTAAAATGCAAATTCCTAGCAACCGACTTGAACAATAAAATTCAAAAAGGGCTTTCATGCAAATTGTAACCAGAAATATTCTTTCAAACAAAAGTTAATGAAATAATAAGCCCCCATAAATGGCATTTAACATCCATCCCAAATTGACCCCATCTAAAACGTCGATAGTAAATCAAAACCCGTAACTTCCAAACAACTTCGAAGTAACGAAGATTTATGACAGTTCAGCTACTTAGGTATACTATTATCAGATTAAAACACCTTCCTTTTTTCGCTGATTATAATAAAGATAATTAACCCGTATACCGTGGTTTACTCTAGGCTCCGTGGATTCCTATAACAAACAGTCCTTTTTGCTCGAAAGCCAATATCATAAGAATAAATTAATCAACGTGCTGAAATGATCTTTGAACACAAAAAAACGCCAAACCCAATGGCGAAACATTGGCCCATAAGAATATAAGATAATCGGAAAATATCGTTTGGTCTCAAACAATGACGTTTTCGATATACTTTTACGTATATATCTATACTTGATTATATTTCAATTATATTTTGGCGTGCCATAAGCCAAAATATACAAAATAAGTATAATATACTGTTTCAAAAGAAAAAAAATCGCTAGAAAATTGACGCAAAACAAAGAAAATCAATAACCCTGAACGGGAAAAATAAATCAAAATTGTAGAATTTAAAGACTAGTCCTCGCATGTGTGCGTCAGCCCAAAAAAAAATACGATACAATTCAAAAAAGATACATACAAAAATATAAGCAAAACCTCAAGGGCAGTATAATATGTAAACTTCAAAAAGAGGCCCCAGGAATGCGCAAGGTATAAGAAGACCTGAAAATGGCAGTTCCACGGTTTCAGTCTTGTAATACTTTCGGTTTAATGAATTTCCTAAATACCAAAATTCAAATTAAGTACACGTATCTTGTAAGATAAATGTGACAACCACACCAAGTGGAATTGCTTTAACAAATTATCCCCATAACCTAGGACTAGTCGCGTGTCACTCAAGCAGTTTAGATAGTCTTGAGAGACAAAATTAGGTACCCCCCCCCCACAAGTAAGAAAATGCATGAAATTAGTTAACAAAATTTAAAAATCAACGTTTTGTCAACATTTGATGGCCCACGGTAGTAAAAATATGTTTGCTGTAAAAAAAAGTGTTATACCATAAACTAAATTTGCAACCAACACCTAGTTAGATAAACAATTAATCTTATCATCGTTAGCAAAAAACAGCCTAACAGCTGCAGCGGAAATTCAAACAAACATTATATAAAAACGACTCATAGGGTACGAAAATAAACCGCGCGATTAGGTATAAGTAAACAACCCGTGTCAAGATCAATAGCAAATTAGACCTCTTTATTAGGTTAAACAAATCTTTAATTATCGAGAAATTTTGTAATGCAATTAAATAATTACAAACCTGGAAACCAAATGCAAACTTAGTCTCGAAGAAAAAAAATTATCCAGCATCAATCGTATATTATATATATATATATATATATATATATATATATATATATATATATATATATATATATATATATATATTATATATATATATATATATATATATATATATATATATATATATATATATATATATATATATATATATATATATATATATATATATATATATATATATATATATATATATATATATATATATATATATATATATATATATATATATATATATATATATAATGCAAAAAAAAACTTACTAAAATAGCTTACCAGAATGGGTGAAAAGAATAAAGCCAATAATTGAAATCCCAAAATATAATACCTCGTAAATAAAAGAATCAGGTACAATATTTGAAAGGATACCAATGTATAAAACTAGACTAATATCTCCTAAAAGATAGAAAATATTGTTCTGCCTTGGCAGTCAGACAATAAATAATAGACTTGAAAAAAAAAATCCGTGAAAAATTAATGTAACAAAACAAAATTCATTAAAAAGGGAACTTTAGAAAGTAATCTACGACATAATGCCTGTAAAAATATGGCTTCGGTTTTAGCCTAGTTACAAAAAAATGACAAAAAATAGTGAATTCCAATTCTCGCAAAATAGGCAGAACCCGCAAAATTATCCCAATTCACAAACGCTCATATAAGGTGAAAAACAGTATTTAATAATTTTCAATTACCTTATGAATTGTTCCAACATAAGATCCCTGCTAAACCTATCCTCCAATGAAGAAATGTATTGTAAACTAATTGACGACATATTATTCAAGTCAAGCTTTACGAAATGCACATCACTTATAAGTTCAAAAATTTGTGTTCACTGAGGCACATACAAACTTGAACTGAAATTATTAAAACAAAAGCAAACATTTATATGAAGTATAAACGAGTCAAGGGTAACCCTCAGTTAATTAAGCGAAAATAGGAGCCATAAATTTTATGAATAGGTAAACGGAATCCTAGTCCCGTAAGGTAGCGAGCGGTACAAAGTTCAAATTTGTTAATATGCAGAAGAATGCTTGAAAAACCCTATTTCAAAATGCAATATTGAGACAAATATAAGAATAAGGTTTATTGCCCTTAGAATTCCAAATGGAAAGGAACACCTAGTTAACGCTGAACCTAAAAAGATATACCCTCGATGAGGAATTATATTAAAATTATGCAAGTAAATAAATTCCCATATCTCAGGCAAAACCCCCATTCAAAAAGGAATAAACAGATCCCTGCAAAATTTTTGATAATATCATACCTCTGCCATGTGGCATAATCTCTGCCACTGAAGCAAAATGGTGGGACGTAGTATTAAAAATACTTTACCTTATAATATCACAAGACGTCAGTTTAGACAGTTACTTATACGTAATTATTTTGCTTTCAAAAAGCTTAAAACAAACAAGTTCAAGACGACCCGTTTCGATTTAATTCCCACATTTTTTTTAGTCGCATTTCCAATGACTTCATAGCAAAAGGATTATATCTTGTGGTAAATTATTACATGCAAATTGTGTTAAACTGATTTCAACCAGCCAATGAGTTCACTAAAAAACGTAAATATACTTAAATTTTCATTTAGGAAATACAAGAGAATTAAATTTATATGCCTTACGACAAACTACAAAACTTTTAGGCAACACCGCGCTTGGTGATAAGTATCTCTACCACGTGGTGTTAACTCCGCCATGGAAGAAGAACAACTTGACACCTTAAAAGTAAATGAGTTTTCTTTTAACTCATTTGAACAGAAATACTTAGTCTCGACTAGCAAGTCTTAGTATTTCACCTACTTAGAATAAATCCAGAATACGCGGGAATAAGGAATTTATCCCAACATATAAAAAAAACGATTCATTTGAATGAACATAAAATGCGCAACTCCTCATGCGGTTCAACTCAAGCAATAACTATCAGAATAAGCAAATAAGAAAGGATCGCCTTCGATATGAAATAAATTAACTCCCTTTAACTAAGCGTGGACAAAGCTGGAGGAAATTAATTAATGAATATTTTAGTCGTAGTGGTCAAAACCAAATAAAATATAAAGATAAATGAAAATACACTACAGTTTAAGAGCTTAATTTTTGAAAGCCTTAAAAATAAACCTATATTTTCAAAATATAGCCTTAGTAAAAAAAAACTCGCTAAAACCATAAACGCTTTAAAAAGATGTTTAAAAAGAAAAATTTGCCTCGTTAACTATACATTACTTAAGAAAATAATTTTTGTTGTAAATAAGGATTCAACAAATATAGAAATCGAATGCCACATCAAATTCTAATAGAAAACTTTGGAGTCCCCTCAAACCGATCAACGGATATCGCCTTAATTAAAATATGCTAGTCTATAATATAATACAATCCTTTCCTTAACGATTGAAACTCGAAAAACCCACTCAGACCATGTAAAAAATACTTTTGGCTAAAAACCAGTAGTAGTACCTCATGCACTTCGCACGGTGATGAAAAAGAAAAAAATTTCTTTTATTTAAAAAAAAACACACTTAAACAAAGCGAAGCCTACGTTTAACTAAAAAATCAGTAATAGTACCCATCACACTTCGAATGTAACAAATTTTTTTTTCTCTCGACAATTAATAAAAGCTCAGTATACATGGCAATTCTAATTCATAAAAGCAAAATAAAATAACAGTCAGCGAACAACCCCATGAAATACTCTAAAAATGGAATAAGAGCAATAATTCAAATGTCTATACGGTATACGATAATGAAGACGGAAGAACCCCCGAGCATAGGAGATTAGAGCCAAGGTTGGGCATGGTGTTATTGTCCCACCGTGCAATCACTCGACCTTCACTCTCAGTTTAGAAAAAGTACATGGATACGAGACTTGATTGTACAACAAGACCTTGCTTGGTAACCACTAACACTGCTTATTCGTCAAATTTCTTAAACAAATGGCCCCTCAGTCGTGGGAATCCTTGGCCAAGGGGAAATGGCGGATGGTGTCTATATAACATCCCATTTCCGTTTGGGCCATAACTCTCTTATGGGAAATGACTATGCAGTTACGAAAAATGGTCATCACATAATAAGAAACTACGGTTTTGAAGTTGGACAAAACTACCCTCAACCAAGGGGAGCCATTGGGCAGCGGTCGTGACGAGTGGTGCCTTATATTCCCATTTGTCATAACAGTGTGTCCGGGGAACTCTCATGAGAAAATAGTCTAATCTCCATATAAGGTGTGACCCGCAAGAATTACTCTAACCCAACCCCCACCATTAGAGAAAATGTGATAACACAAGTAACCATACAAGAATACGGAATAAGAATGGACAAAAAAACTCCGATGCGTGGGGAATGCGTTGGCAAGGGGCGGGGACACGAGTGGTTTAATTTTGTGGTCAAGCCCCGTGCCAAGGAATTTCTTACGAAGATCAACTCAAATAGGAAAAGGAACCCAAGGATACCAATGAAGATTAATTACCATAAATAGAAAGGCCAAGTAAGCAGCTACATATTACAAATGGTCATCAAATTAAAAGCGCTAAACAACGTACCGAGTAGCCAACTATGTAACTAATTCAATTATTTCATAATCATTATTATACCTTAAACTACTATACCATTTGAAAAGATATTACCGTTAATAATCATCTATTTCATAGTTACTGATAAATTTTATATAAAAACACATTTGCAGATACGGTACGTGAAATAATCTTCAACCACTGGTTAAGGGCAACGCCGAAAGAAGCAACCATATGGTATGTTGCTTATATTAACCCAAAATCTAGTAGGTTAAAGTAATAAAAAAAAAGTAACCATGATAAAATACCCAAGCCATCAACAATTAAATAATCATGAACTAGAGAATTTAACCTCGTGGAACCTTAATAAAAGACATAGCGTAGATAACATTAATGATTCGTTAAAAGAATGGGGAGTTATCGTAAATTCATTAAAAGAAATGGAACTTGTCAGAGCAGTAGAAAATCTCGACTGTCCAAAACTATATAATCTTCTGAAATCCCAAAAGACTATGTTGGAACCAAGAATGATCCAAGATTAACGACAAGTTTAGTGCTTTATAACTTTAGTGCACGAGCAATGACAAAAACACTAGAACACACTAGACTAAGTGCCAATCTAGCCTTCCGAATTCTAATACAACAGATTCCAAAAACAAAGTATAGCTTATTGTCTAATTATATCGACGACAATATTTGGTACGATCAAGACGATAACAATATAACTACAATTTGGCCCATTGAATTTCTCTCCATACTAATAGACCAAGGACATATGTTAAAGGGTGAAATCTTCCTTAAGGCCTTATACGCCAATTGTGTAAATAATACGTATCTTAACCCAATAAACCCGTCAGGGGGATACGCCACTTTTCAAGTTACCCCAAGAGGGGTAACTTATAAAGACATAAAGAAAATAACCCTGAAATTCTTCCAAGAAGACGAAAACTTTGGGAAGAAAAACGTATCACCTGGGTTAGACGTAATTGTGCGTGAGCAACTATGCTGTTGCCAATCACACGTAAACTTAAGTTTCTCCGTAGTAAAAATAATAAATGACCAATTGTCCTTATCGCAGTTGTGCCGGAAAGTCATTCGACAAAATATTCGAAGGAATGACATAACTGACCACTCTGGAGGGCCTGTGCCTCCCAAACCAATTATTAGTGTATTTAATGTACTTAAACTACACCTGAAGGCGGAAAAGATAATATAAAATTTGAACTCAAGTTTCTCAGCTCAAATGTTTCGTCATGAGAAGATTATCGAATTCTTGATATGCTTACATCTCCAAGTTCTAAGGCGGCACTGCCGGATGATGCACCCATATTAAAACTAAAACCCAATAGTAGTGGAAGAAACTGTATATATATAAATAACTTAGTTGAAATAAATATTAAAAGAACCTCCCAATATTACCTAAAATATTATGTTTATGTAAATTGATTATTATTGTTTTTTCAAAAAAAGTGCATTATATAAATAAACTAATGAGTATTAATATTTATAAAACTATGAAATTCGTGTGAATATCACGGGATCTAAACACATTGCTTGTATATTGAAAAGAGAAGGTAGTTCCTTGAAAGTCTCTACAATTTCATGCCTTTATGAAATTCTTAAGACAAGACCACAAAGTCATTAAACTAGATTATGGAACTTTAGGAAATTGAATAATATTCGAACACACAAAGAGCCAGGTGCAAAGTGGCACCGGTGAAAAAGTAGTTCAACCTCGACCTGAAGTGATCTTATTTTCCACTCAAAGTAATTATTCGTTATTGGTTAATATGGAGCTTTAGATTATTCGAATTACGGTCGAATAATTGAATACCCGTTTTATGAGTAAATGCCGGTAAAAAGCTAGTTTGACCTCGACCTAGAGTGTACCATGACTATAACTAATCTTGAAAAAGATAACTAGACAAAAATCAACAGAAACTATCTTTTATTTCAGAACAATGGCCAAAGCAATTATCGACACAGAGTTTATTTGTATAAAGCACGCCAAAGAGAATGTCATATACTCGGTGGCAATGATTATTGTGAATAAATATGGGGAAGAATTCTTTGAGAAAAAGTGGGATATCAAATACGACTTAAGAGAATACAACATAGGATCATATATCTTCGGATTACGTTTAGCAAATACACCCAAATATCGGCCCGCAAGAGGGAAACTAGGAATAAAATACAACAGCAGAAAGGGCAAGTACCTCCATTTTGTTCAACATGAAATAAGAAAGTTACAAAAACAATACAAAGTTCGGTAATGGTATGTTAAAGGTCCTTGCCAGACAGATTTATTACTTCTTGACAAATGAAGAAAGCAAAAATTAGTCTACAAAATCGAGGGAAATCCAAACTGTGTAAAATACCAAGGCAAACATGACCCCCTCCAAGAAATTAAATGCTACAAACAGTATTTATATAATCCAAGAAGTGTGACTTATAAAGCCAAAAGAAAAGAAATCATATTTAAAAGAATTAAAACTTATGAATCAAAATCAAAAGTAGTCAAGAAATCAAAAAAACTGTCCCAATCGAAATAATTAAAGTTAACCCACACACCATTTATGTTAAAACAAAAATTCCTGTGTGAAAGCAATTAAAATATCTATCCCCCCAGCCTAAGAATCAACTGTAAGTTCACCATAAGCAAAGTAACTAATTGTACGACCACGAATCTTAATCTTATCATGTTTCCTGTGGCCAACGAAGATTATAAAAAAATAACATAAATATAATATCATAATTAGTACCTTGTTTGCTTCACTGAAAGAAAAAAAAGAACAAATAATAGGAATAAAAGTTCTCGTTCAATTATCAGTCATAAGAAGTTCCTCTGTGTTATATCTAATGAAATTTTAATTCCAGAAACAGCAAAAAGGATGTGGCTAACAAATGTCATGACAAACTTCATTTCCCAATCGATAGCCCCAGATATCGAAAACATGGGATAATCTTCAAACATGAGAATTCATTACTTGCCAGCCACAATGCCTGGAAAATATTTATGAAACTGGATCCCAAACCGTTTGAAACCCTATTTCAACAAGTAATGAGACTAGAGAAGAATACCAATGAATTAAAGGATTCTATATTCCAATTCTTAAAATCAGACAAAAGCTTGCAGACCACGAAAGACATGCACCACAGGGAAAATACAGGAAATCTATCCCTATTCTTCCTAAACTAAATTCGAAATTCATAGTGGACGACTTTGACAAGAAAATGGCAGAAATCGATAAAGCTCTAGGAACTACCAATAGAGAAAACAGAAGAAAAAGAGAATTAAGTAGTATGGACGGATCTATAAACGAATATACTACGACAAAATATACTACAGGTTCCTTCTTGACAACTTCCAAGAAAAATAAACTCTATGATGGAAACTAAGCAATGCTAAACGAACTACCGACCCTGTGGATTTTCCTCAAGCAATTATGGCAAAGTCATGCTGAACAAAACGTTACGAAGTAAATATTATCAAAACTAGCAAAGGAAAAAGACTACAAACAAATTATTAACCTAAAGGAATTAAAACTCTCAAATACACAAAAAGACGATAAGAATAAAATGCCTACTGAAAGAAAAAGAAAAAACACCAAGACAACCACGCCTACATATGAGACCCCAGTAAGAGATATACAATCTTCAATGTCGGAAACTACAACGAGCACAGTCCCAGAAATAAGCGCACTTAGCAAGAAATCACCTAGAAATTTGACCATACTAACTTATCTAAGACCAACAATACTTACAAAATGGACGTGGTCAACAGGGCTCACGTTTTACCGCACCCGGCCAATTGCCGTATTTACTATAGGCTTTAGAGCAAGACTCCCAGTAAGGCATACTGAAATACAAACGATAAAAGTACAAGCAATTCAACCAGAAGAAAATAAAAATAAAAATAAGAAAGATGAAGAAAATGATTACGCACATAAGAAATGTGCGATAATAGACGGTAAACGCACTTGTACAAGATTAGAAATGGCCGACGAGCCGGCAAGGGAAGATATTGGAC
This sequence comes from Artemia sp. Qi Xiang Cuo, assembly GCF_049724085.1. NCBI lineage: Eukaryota > Metazoa > Arthropoda > Branchiopoda > Anostraca > Artemiidae > Artemia > Artemia sp. Qi Xiang Cuo. The sequence goes on along the minus strand of NC_142801.1, from coordinate 73,491,039 downwards.
CATTACCTGAGCTAAATGAGAAAAATACTCTAAGAGTATCGATTCACCAATCCTTCTTAATATTATATAGACGGAGACTGCAGGCACTCTTTGAATTATTCAATACAGAGATTCAAAACTTAAAACAGAGTGCCACAAGAATCTGCAAAGTATTCTTTCGAAAAAGCAAATACCGCAGATCAGCTAGTCTAATACCAATCGTAGGAGAAATAGCTTCGCGCTTATTTGGGCTATCAACTGAAGAAGACCTAGATATCCTGAGGGAAAACGTAAGAAAACTAAATAACGCCATGATCATGACCTTACATGTCCAAAAAATACAAGCCAATATAGCCAACTATCAGAGAGACAAAATTGAAGCAATTTCAAAGAAAATATCAAAGACAGTAAGCATTATGAATTATCTAAAAAATGAAGTAGATCGTGTGATTTCCGATTCGAGTCTCACCATGGTATCACTAGACATAGTGACAATGTCATTACTTAACTTAGCAACTGATGTCAGCAAATTTGAGTTTGCATTATTTGCTCTTACTGGAGGAACCTTGTCATATGACCTGGTGGACCCTTCAAACCTAAAAAGTATCTTGGACGAGATAAAAACACATCTAACGTTCGATCTACATCCTCCAACAGAACCAGAAGTAACAAATCTGTTCTACTATTACACCAAACTAAAGGTTCACATCACGGATATAAACGAACAACTATTTGCAGTAGTAAGGATTTCATTAATAAATCAACAATCCATATATGACTGGTATAAAATTTCCACATTTCCAACCTATATGGGTAGAAACAATTCATTCATGACTATCACCCCCAAATTGTAATACTTTGTTATCGATCAAGATAGAAGAAAATATGCAATAGCAAATCCACAAGACCTTAAGGAATGGGCAGTATTAAAAAATCTAGCATGTCAACTAACCCTGCCTATTTATAATTTAACACCTGGATCCGATATATTAGATATATTTTTAAAAGAGACTCAACAAGAGGTAATTCCAAATTCATGCGAAGCGCTAATAGGTAGTACTAAACGAGAAATATTTATTCATCTTAGAAATGACCTATGGCTATTTTCCGTTCCAAAAGAAAGAGTTGGGACTATCTCTTGTTATAATAACACAGAAAGAATCGATCCAAGCTACAGAACCAAACTACTATTGCAAGACTTGGGAACGATTACAATAAAACAGGGATTTAGACTGGTAACCAAAGAAGCCACAGCACAAACACCACTGATAACCACAAGCACGAATATAAGAAGCCCCAAAGTGGTAAATTTCAAACCAGTCAATTTATCATATACAATTCCTAATATCGAAAACGAAGAGGTAAAAACCGCAATATGGTCAAAAATAGAGAATGCCAAGGGAATCTTACCACTAACAAAAATAAAAGAAGCCTTAGCCTCTCAAATTCCCCTATTTACTAATAAAGACCAAAGATTGACGTATGTATAAAGTAGATACGGACTATTTTCAAAGAGTTTTTGATGGTATATCCTCCTGACGGTAGGATGCATATTCATGGTCTCGTGTTCTATAAGGATGGTATGGAACCTAAATTACGGAAAAATTTTGAGAATGACGCGTAGGAAAAGAGCAAAGTCGGATCACATCGAGCCGAGTGAGATGCAAAACCTAAACTCGGAACTCCCTTATAAACCCTAAGCAAAAAAGCAAGAGAGGACATGATCGAGTGAATGGGAGCAGAGGTCCTCATTCGTGCCATGTCCAATCCCAAATTTATACTTATTGTTTGTGTAAACTCATGCGGCTGCAGGAATGTATTTCTTAAGCAGCATGGACACGCGTGAACAGTAAAGACCGGAAAATTTATAGTAAATCTAGACCTCTCATAAAACCATGTAACCTACCTCGCATATAGTCTGATGATAGAAAATTAAATGCTAAAGTTGATGAGTCTTGAATAACATTTAAAATGTATTGAATATTAACATGTGCCAAATGCACATACATACATGTATACATATAATCACCAAATATTGAAAATCTGATATAGTGTTATTTTTCGTAAACATAATCATTTTTCTTATTATTACTTAGATTGTTTCGTAGTAATCTAGTATTGCTGCAATATGCATGTAAAAGCATAAGAATTGCTTTTATTCATTTTATCTTTGAGTTTAAATGTACCCATATTAAATTGATATAATTAGTACGACTAACCACGACTATTATTTTAAACAATAGTCCCCGTATAATATTGTATTATTGCTGTACGTGTTTTAACTTGTGTGATTATAAAGAGCATATGATTCTGCCCAGATATTTGTATTCTAGGGAGCAGAGTAATCAGTGCAGATTAACTATTGGTGTACCAGCAAGCAACACGGATACAACCCAGTAGCATCTACTCTCATCATTCATCAACCACCGATAAGTACTCACCGAGGAAACCCCTGAAGACAATAACCTGATGAAAATCCAAGTCATCCAAGCCTAGTACCAGGTAACACTATCCCAACCACTATCAGCGAACCAACCCCTTATATAGAGATATATATATATATGAATTAATAATTACCTAGAGAACCACCCCGACCGGTCATTTCGTAAAACTGCATAAATATCCGTGGAATAACTATCCTTAGACGGCAAGGTCCTTAAGATTTAATGTTTATAACACCAAGAATAACCCTGGAGCCAATTCCTCAAAGATTGTATATCTTAAGCCTCAGATCAAAGACAATATGTTAAACCAAGATGCCAAGATCAAGTTTTGAACATACCCAATCATTATTAGATTTCACGAAACAAAACTATCCTCCCTGAGAAGAGGAACCAATCATAATCAATTTTGTGGAAAATATAAACTTACGTGCTAAATTTTTCCCAAAATGAAGTGTTAAAAGAAGAAAACCAACCAGTCATTATCGTTTTAATCCCTCAATGATGATATATCATTATAACAAGAATCAAAGACAATGCATCGAACATAGAACCTGAGATAGAGTTTTAACCCATCCATAGTTACCCTTACATATCTTACATAACCCATAGCCCAAATAAAGGAAAGACTGTACGTGAACAATTTACGGGAAACACAGACTGTACGAGTATTAGATTTTCCCGAGGATAAAAGTATCCAAGAAGAGATACCCAGCCCAGCTATCAAGATACCCGTTTCATGTAATCAATTCCCGAAGAGTTATGTACCTAGTGAACATTTCAACGACTCGGTAACATCAATCCAACGTATTTGACATGACAAACCACGCACGGACAATTTTGTGCAAGTAGTCATACTTAGGAACAATGTAAAATCCAAGCAACCCAAAGCAACAAGTGCCAAAAGATGAAACACCACGAAGACAAACCATAAACAATTAGCCGACACAATAATTAGTTCGACGGAAGCCCAAAATAAAGTGACAACGTATGTGAGTATTATAGACACGTAGAATGATGAAGTAAGTGTGAATCTTATGTATCTAACTATAACTTGAATGAATACTGAGAAACTTTTCGTAATCAGTTGAAAGTAAGTGAAAATTACATTATCCCAATGTTGCAATCAGACGTAAAAGTTTAAAAAGTCATATTGTGAAACCTTTTAGTTCCAATCATTTATCTTATATATGTATTAGGGCTCATGAAGTCAGTTACGTATCGCATCATTATAGTGTCAGGTGGAAGTATAGTCAAGTTTAGAAGAAAAAGAAATATGTACCATTTTAAGTGATAGAATAGTCGCAAAGGCAGTACTTAATTAGTTAGAACCATGTAGAACCAATTAGAATCAGTTACGTATCGTATCATTATAGTGTCAGGTGGAAGTATAGTCAAGTCTAGAGAAAAAGCAAATATGTACCATTTTTAGCGATGAAAGAGCCGCAAAGGCAGCTCTTAATTAGTTAGAGCTATGAAGAATTATTAGCACATCAGGTGAAGGAATTTTATAATTAGGTGGAGGGAATAATACTTATTACGTAATCCTATAATCAAATGTGTTAGTAAAAGAGAAACTCTTTGACTCTTTCGTCAAATAGAATGTATAGGTGGTGGACTTTAAAGTGATGTTTTAATATACGTAGTGTCATATCTCACCAAAGCCAAATTTAATTCAAGTAAGAAGTACCAAATCAAAAAGAGAGGGGAAAGCAAGATCAAAATTTAAACGAGTAGAAAGACCAGGGGACACAACGATGAGGACATCGTTAAGAATGGGAAGGATGATATGTAATGGAATCGATTTTCAAGACCCCGAAAACTTTCCAAGTAAAATATAGTTGCCCAGTATAAACCCACAAAATTAAAGTAACACTTAATTGTAAAATTTAAAAACATTGTATTACAATTGTAATTATGAAAAATCTCTCCCACAAAAAAAAGTAATAGCAATAAATATTCAGAATAATCAATTTCACATAACACGGAACCAACTGTGTAATCTAAATCTTCGGTTTGAAATTTGCATAAAATATTTAAATAATTGTATAAACTACACTGTAAAGCTTCAAAAAATATTTGCGCGAAATACAATATGAAACTATGTATCATGTAAAACATTTTATCATGCTAGAAAGAGTCACGAAATGAAATTTTAAAGAATTGTATGCCAGTTCAAAAATTGATCAAAATCAACTAGCTGATTGGTTTAATAGTAACATAAGACAAATAGTGAACGAATAGAATCTGAAAAATATACTTGTTAGTAACGCCCGGACGTAACCTCTGGCGAAATTGGAAAGGGTAGATAGCTAGAACTTAGCAATTTGAGTCAGTCTTAAGTTAGTCTTATTTGGAGTCTTATTTTAGTCTTACACCAGTCTTTTTGGAGCCTTATGTCAATCTAGTTTGAATCTTATGAGAGTCTTACTTGAGACTCGGGCCAGTTTTATTGTAGACTCATTTTCAACCTTTATCCTATGTGAATTAAATAGACAATAGTACAGAACGTTACTTGTATTACCGGTGAACAGTTTTAACTTAGTGTCATTTACTGCAAGTGTTTTGATATACCGAAGCTCTGTTCCAGTTCTGTGAGTAAATAAATGCATCACCTTCTTATTTTATTCTCTTTATGCTAGTATTTCTCGATACAGCTTGTCCTTGTGGCTCCACTCGCTCTCAAGGGAACCTGAACCCATTCAATCTGATCTCAACTCAGAATGGCCGTTAATGCAAGCTCCCCATTTCCACTGTTAATTTAAGCTCCCTACATACGAAGTTCCGCCCCCACTTGAGCATGCTGATCACGAACCGTCAGCTAAGAGTTTAACTGAATTCCCCCATTGAATTAATTAATTGAAATTTCCCATATAAGGAAACATATAAAAATATAAGAACAAACAACTTTTTTAACAACCCCCCCCCATTATACTTCGCTGGTGGTCCCAGTCTCATACACCACACATTATCACCATCCTGGAGCACCCTATCAACCTCTTCATAAAAGTTTACCCTATTATTTTCTAGTAGTGCCAACTTTTCATTAATCCCTGACATTTATCTTAACATGATAACCGTATTCTGCGAAGCCTGTCGGGTAAGTTTCACTATATGAACCATCAACAACTCGAACACTAATATAAATAAAACTAAGAAACACTCCTGAATCACTTTTCCATGTTTTTTCCTTTATCATCACTATTATCATTCTTTTTTAGCACCCAACCTAGCTAATTATAATACAACGACTAAATGTAATAGTAATGAAAATAAATACTTAATATTTCCATCTCATAAACTAAAACTAAGAAAAAAAGTTTTAGCTTTTGCCCATCGAAAACTATGAACCTGATAAAATTTGCCTGATTTTCACAAAAGAGAGGAAACACCCCCCCCCCCCCCAAAAAAACTGAAATATAGTAATGAAAACAAGAAAGTTTGAGAATTACATCCCCCCCTCCAGTAGCCCTCAGGGCAAGGGCTGTAAGTTATGCCCTGGGAGAAGATAAATTTTATATAGAAAGACCGATCGTATATGCTTCGGAGGGGGGGGTGGCTCATTGGATTGCTAATCAGAAGTTCTAGTGTCCTTTTTAAAATTGAAAGAGATCGAAATATGGATACCCCCCCCCCAAGACTCGTAATATCACAATCATAGGCTGCTCAATCGCGCTAACTAAGTAAAGAACAATTTTGGCACAATGTATTATTTAGTATTTATTTCTTTAGACCAGGGCACTTCCTATCGACGGAGTTGTCGTAAAAACTTCGAAAAGAAATCGTTCGATTGGAAATTGGAGAGGCTTGTGCCCTTTTTAATAGTCAAAAGGTATTGGAAGGTATCTAACATTACTTCCATGCCCACGATTTCCCCAAACACATCCAATCAAAATTTTAAAACAGCCATTTTGTTCAGTGTAGTTGATTTCCAGAAAGAAATTATGTTTTGAGAAGGACACACCCCCACAGCCTGCAGGGCAAGGGTTGTAAGTTATGCCCTGGCGGCATATAAGGTTTTTCATAGAAAGCGTTGTCGTAGAAACTTCAAAAAAGGCTCATTAAATTGGGAATTCAAAGGGTTAGTGCCCTTTTTAATAGTCGAAGTGATTGGAGGGCGTCTAACCCCTCTCTCACGCCCACCTTTTTCCCAAACTTATCCAATAAAAATTTTGATATAGCCATTTTGTTCAACGTAGATTAAAGTTCTGGAAATTAGGTCTTTGAGAATGACAACCCCCCCCCCTAAAAAGCCTTCAGGGCAAGCGTTGTAGGTTATACCCTGGGGGTATATAAGGTTCTTACAGAAAGCCTTGTCGTAGAAACTTCAAAAAGGCTCATTTGATAAGAAATTGAAACGGCTAGTGCCCTTTTCAATAGTCGAAAGTGACTGGAAGGCAACTACAATCCCTTCCTCGACCATCATTTATCCAAACATATCCAATCAAAATTTTGAGATAGCCATTTTGTTTAAAGTAGTTGAAAGGTCCGGAAATTTTATCTTTGAGGATGATCCCCTCCTCAAAACCCTCAGGGTAAGGGTTGTAAGTTATGCCCTGGGGTTATATAAGGTTTTTCTTGAAATCTTTGTCGTAAAAGTTTGTAAAATGGCTCATTCTATAGGAAATTCAAAGGGCTAGTGCCCTTTTTAATAGTCGAAAGTGATTTGAGGGCAAATAACTTCCCTCTCACGCCCACCTTTTCCTCAAACACATCCATCAAAATTTTTAGATAGTTTTTTGTTCAACGTAGTTAAAAGTTTTTGAAATTAGGTCCTTGAGGATGATAACCCCCTCAGAGCCCTCGGGACAAGGGTTGTAAGTTATGCCCTGGGGGCATAGAAGGTTCTTATGATAGTGATGTTGAAGAAACTTCAAAAAGGGTTCATTTGATTGGAAATTAGAGTAGAAAGGCCTCATGAGGTCCGACCCCTCACCCCTGCTGCCACCTACAACTTTTTTTAACACCTGTGCTGTCAGTCATTAATCAAATTGTTTCCGGGCAAAGTTTAATAATGTCTGACAGATGACGTCAAGTTAATTAATGTCTTTGGAGTTCGACCAGAATTGTTTCCGAGGCAAAGTTTAGATCACACGTGACAGATGATGTCATGA